>NC_065446.1:22294302-22479125 GCF_917563875.1 Diabrotica virgifera virgifera | reverse complement strand
AAACATTTTCGATAAAAGGTGTGGATCCACTTTAACGCAGTTCCTCTAAAACCACTATGATAAAGTTTTTGAAGCAGTATTGGATGATTTACAGTTTCAGTAGCTCGAGCTAAGTCAAAAAATAAACAGATAAATTTATTACTCTTATCAAAGTTCGATAAAATATGATTGCACAGCGCTAGTAGTGCATCTTGCACACCTATGCCTTCACGGAAACCAAATTGAGACTTTTCTATAATGTTGTGCTTGTTAATACACGAGAGGAGTCGTGTATGAAATACATTCTCATATATTTTTAAAAACACAGATAAAAGTGATAGGCCTCCATAGTTATCAAATTTTAATTTGTCACCTTTTTTATGTATAGACACAACTAAAGCAGTATTTATAATTTGACGAAAAATCCCTTCCTCAAATGAAAGGTTTACTAGAAATGTTAATTGTTTATATAATATGTTATGAGATCCATGTGTTAACATAGAATACGGGATGTCATCCAATCCCGATGAGGATTTTTTTGAGATATTTTTAATTATACTTTTTATTTCTTCATCACTAAGCGGAAAAAGGAAAAGGGAGTGTATAGGCGAAGAAAGATTCTTGGGATTATAGTCAGGTGAAGTTTGACTAATTAAATTTTTTACGGAATTCGAAAAATGTTGACTGAAAAATTCTGCTATGTCATGAGGGTCATCCACAGAAATTCCCAAAAATATTTTAAAATTTACTTGGTTATTTAGGAGAGTTTCGATTTTTACCTCTGACAGTGTTTCGATTTATGATGGGCCAAGCCTCAGCCGTACGATTCTACGCATTTATCATTTTATTATTAAAATAAGTTTGCTTGGCTAACTTAACTTTTTAGTAGTATTTTTGCGTACATCATCCGCTACCGCCGCTATATTTTCTTCAGTACAAGCTGAATGTAGTCTATTAGGTTTAGGTGAGTTGTGCGATCGGTAGGCCAATTGTATGGACCAAAAACTGCTCTAAGCGCACGAGATACATTTCTCATAGAAAGCCTTTACATAAGAAACAGCTGCATAATTTACAGACGCTATGCCGGGCTAAGTCTTTCCAGAATCAAATGTCAAACAATACTGAATAAAATTGCAAGGTGTTACGATTAATGCACGGTCTCCTATCAATTACCCACCAAAAAAAGTATCTCTATTGAATAATTATCCTTTATATTATATTATAATATACTCTATTGAATGGAATACTGTTATAGCAAAGTATTAATCAATTTTTATTATACCGCCCTAGATTTTTTAAGCAGTTTGCGTTAGTTTGATGACTGATTATTGTCCAGAACTAGATTATTTATTTATTCACTGAGCCATTATGCACATAAATTATATTGAAAATTTTCAAATTAGCGAAGCAAAAAACCCGTATATATATTATAGCATATTTTATTACATTTTATTAGCAATAAAAACTACTCATGAAATGAAAAACTCAAATAGAGTTATATTCTTCGTTTTGAAGATATTCTTCTTTAGCGGCGAATCGATTGAGGGTAAAATTTGATTGAACCCCGCGCATGCGCACACCGACAGTATGGTATTAGTGGTTATACGGGCTCTGATTGGGTGTTGAAATTTTGAAATGATCTGTCAATAATTGTTCAATATGGAGATTATCCGTAAACAAAAATATTGTATAATATTAGTTTTTATTGATGTGTGAACAGAAATAAAATAAAATTTATAATTATAGTGACTTTTTAAATAGCTTTGAAAAGCCGCAGGTACGTAATTCTAAATGTTTCAGTTGGAAATACCTAATAGTTTCAATACCTATCTATTTGGAAAATGTAAACAAAGTAGTTACCTATTAGTAGGCAATGCTTTAATTTACATAATCTGATTACGAACAAACTTTCTACAAATCTTCATCCCATATATTGTTTTCTTACTCTATATTTTGTTGTATTTTATTTCGACAAAAATCAAACTAATAATTTTATTATATTAATATAAATTTATGGTATAAACGTTTAGTTTGTGTATATTCCCACATGACGTACACGCGAATGTGGTCTAGTTTGAAATGACGTCAACTTTTGTACGGCGCGGTAGACGTGAAGTGGTTTCGAGCCCCAAGCAAGTTATTATTTTTTTATTTTTTTTTATTGATTTTATGATTGTAAGTATATTATTATTAAATTTTTTTAAAAATTCTTCTTTTTTGAAAGTGGTAGATAAGAAAGTTAGTTTGATTTTTAAATAAAATAAGTACAAATAACCTTTTAAGTATATTTACTTCGTTTAAATTACCTATTATATAATAGAAGAATATCTTCTTAGGTGCGTACAAAGTACACACACATTCTTTTTTTTCAGAAATAAACCACAATAATTCTCATTTTATTTGGCCATTTTTTAGATTTGATAGTCGATAATTTATTTTGTTACTCTTCTTTTTTTTTCATTTTTTTAACGAACGTTTTTTAAAAAATCCTTCGAGTTTAATTTTTTTATTTTTTGCTTTTTAGTTAATTTTTTTATAATATTTTAAATTTTAGTCACTCATAACTAAAGAAAAGCGTTTCTTAAAAACATTTTTTCAATTTTTTTTATACTTTATTAGATTGAAAACTTTGACTTGATAGAATATTAAGCACCTCCGATTTCTATTGTCATGCATAAATTTTGATGAAATTTTGAGAATAAGCTCTACTTACTTCCTAGTAAAATCTGCCCTAAATTATATCAATATACCCTTAATATTTTTTTTCTACAACCGTGTTAAAAATGCAATTTTTAGAACTCCATAGGAGCGTTAAAAATGTGCTACTTTAAGGCACTAGTGCTTTAAAAATTTTTAAGGCACTGTAGTTAAACGTGAATTGTCAAATTGTGGAACATCAAAATATTTATATTTCATTTATTAACATTAATGTTAATAGTACAACTTGCGAAATTTGAAAAAGGTGATATAAAAGGTTTTTTAAAATTTAATTTAAACTGTATTATTGCATTTTTAACACGGTTGTAGAAAAAACAAGTTTATGTAATGGTATATTATTTTCGCTAAAAATTTTTAGACATTCTCCTCGAGTGTAGACAACCAGTTCTACCTTTTACGAGTCATAGGTTTCATGGTTTCAGCAATTAACAAAAATATTGTATTTTATAAATTTATAACGTTTGTAGAAAAATAATGTATGATATATACGTGTTGAAAAGTACATTTTTAAGGCACTCATGTGAATTGCAGAAAATTGCAGAGAATTGCTTCGCTCATTCTGCAAACTGACACATGCATACCTTAAAATTGTACTTTTAACACATATATCATACATAAATATTATGGGTGAGATTATTGCCAAAATTGGATAAAACAAGTTGTAACGTACATCTAAGTACCTACTTTTTTGTTTCAAAATGCCTATATGTTCCAAAATTTGTATATTATGTTTCAAAATTCGTATATGCTCTAGAACTCTTGTAATTCTCCAAAATTGAAAAAAAAACGTTTCACAGTATATAGGGTGAGGCAGATAACTGGCCTATTAGAAATATCTCGAGAACTAAAGGCAACAGAATCATGAAAATTCGAATAAAGGGGTTTTGAAGGATGATCTATTAAGTGAAAATATTTTCATCTCTTTGCAACTTCCGGTTATACCGGAAGTTGCTTATAACTTCGTTTTTTTAAATGGGATACCCTGTATATTTTTACATTTTTGGATTCTATTCGATGTCTTCTTTCTTAAAATATAAGGTTTTGTAATATTATACGGGGTGTTTTGAAAGATAATTACGTTCTTTTATTAATTTCGTAGCAAAATTAACACCCTGTAGAATTGTAGTAGTTTGACATCTAAAACTCTAGTTACGTTCAAATGATTTTTAATATACTCTATTATTGTTAAGAATCATTAGTCTAGCTAAATTTCTAATTTTAGTATACAGGGTTGGTCGAAACTCAGAATGAGTATTTTTTGAGTTTTCTTAAATGGAACACCCTGTATTTTAGTATTATAATGATATGATATTTTATGGTACTTTTTTATTTCTTAAGCATTCCCTATACCTCACTGCTTTAATTTGTGAGTTATTGGTGATTCAAGCTAAACATTAATTGCAACAAAAAATACGAAAATTTTATTAGGTTGGCCTTGAAAATACTCAATCCCAAATAATTTTTCAGAAATATATACATATTAATCCAGACTGGTCCTTAAAATTACCAATAATGGTTTATCTATCAAAATACCTACGTAGTTAAGATTGTTGGTGCGATTAACAATTAAGCACAAATTAAAGCAGTTAGGTATAGGGAATGCTTAAGAAATTAAAAAGTGCCATAAAATATAATTTCATTACAATACTAAAATACAGGGTGATCCATTTAAGAAAACTCAGAAAATACTCATTCCGAGTTTCGACCAACCCTGTATACTAAAATTAAAAATTTAGCTATACTAATGATTCTTAACAATAGTAGAGTATATTAAAAATAATTTGAACGTAAGTAGAGTTTTAGATGTCAAAGTACTACCATTCTACAGGGTGTTAATTTTGCTACGAAATTAATAAAAAAACGTAATTATCTTTTAAAATACCCTGTATAATATTACAAAACCTCATACTTTAAGAAATAAGACATCGAATAGAATCCAAAAATGTAAAAATATACAGGGTGTCCCATTTAAAAAGACGAAGTTATAAGCAACTTCCGGTATAACCAGAAGTTGCAGAGAGATGAAAATATTTTCGTTTAATAGATCGTCCTTCAAAACCCCTTTATTCCAATTTTCATGATTCTGTTGCCTTTAGTTCTCGAGATATTTCTAATAGGCCCTTTATTTGCCTCACCCTGTATATCTACAATACACATTACACAAACACAAAATAACACACAAAACAGTCAGAGTATGATATTCCTGTGGTAATAATACTTTTTTCAGATTTTTTCAACTATACTCATGCTGTGAAAAGATGAAACTTAACCCTCCGTTAGTCGCTATCGGTGTCACACACCGACGACAGAATTATTCATTCGGGATTTACAAAATAACTGGTTTTTTCTATCGCCACTTTCTGTACCTCTTCCTATCAACTAACCTCGTGTTAGTATACATTCCTACCTACTTGGGTACAGTTGTGCGAGTTTTATAGCTATTTTCGGTGCAAGACTCCGTAGCGACTAACGGTGTGGTTATTACTTTATTGGCATAACTTGCAGTTCAGGTAAAGATTTAGCATCTTATTACTGCATTTTATCGGTAAGTTTTGGTCAAATCTTGTTTATAGATGTCCTTTGGAGCCGAACAAAAACGTTTGTTGGAATTATGGGAAATAGTTCCTAGCGAATATTTTTATATTACAAATCAAATAACAATATGTATATTGTTATACTAGGGTTTTTCATTTTATATCTGTTGTTTTTCAATAAAACATTTTCAAAAATATTTTTCAGTCGTTCCTATACACAATATAAAATATTTGTATGAATTTTATAGCAATAACTATTTTCTTTTTTTAAATTGTCGGTCTCTGATACCGTAGCGACTCTTGATGCTCCGTTTGTCCTAGCGACTAACGGAGGGTTAATAAGACTTAATTCTATCTTCTTTAAGAATTTTTTTAATTAATCTTTTTTGAGAACGACTTCTAAAGTGGAAAGAGAAACGTCAAGCATTAGTTATTTAAAAACGTAACTTCCATTACACTTATGCAGCTTTATTCAATATAAAAATTATAATTTAAAAAGTATTAATGTTTTAATATAGCTTTAAAAGAGAATGAAACACTGTCATCAGGATATAGCTCAAAATACTAACAATGACTGTTATTTTCTATATTCCGGTCTAACAAAATAGTATATCCATTAATCACTTCATGCGCTATTTGTCACAGAGGAAACAACATAACTTTCCCAAATACACAATAAATCACACCACGTTAAAAAACAAGGAGCACTGCTATTACTGACCTGAATGCAAAAACTTCTGGAGGCTATAAAAATAATTGCATAGCTCTACGTGGAATGCCCGGAGAATTAAAATTCTCGGCATTCGCTAACTAAATGTATATGCGGATTAATTTATGTGTTAGGAGTGCTCAAAGGGCAACATGGTTTAATCCTACCACCTAACACATAAATTAATCCTTTAACATCGACTTGGAGTCGCTATAAATATTATAGAATTATCATGTAAACCATATTTCTCGATGTTACCATTTTTATAAGGTTGCTAGTTCCATGTACTAGCCAGAACGCACTGAAGATGATCTGATCTAGATAGAAAACGTTTTGCAGATACTTTTGGATGACTTTTAATAGTTTTTAATAAACTTTTTATACCATTGTACAAATGAAGTTTTTTACTTCTGTATGATTTTTTAAATTATGGTATACAGTCAGCTACTGGGTATTTTCCCATTGATTTTATTTATTTTCTTTCCCTACGACTTTGTTCCAAAATGAATCGTTTTAAAGTTATAAGCAATGAAAGTAAAAAAAAAATCGATATTTTTCGAAAATTTTAAATATTTAAATTTTTTTATTAATGTTCCGGGCATATTTGAGAAGGAGCCTAAGTCAATTATAATTGTTGAAGTTGTCACCTAACTTCATCTGCAAAAATCCGAATGCCACCTCTAATATCCACCTCAAAACAGATCCGCCCTGGTCTATTATATATTTAAAATATTAAAGTTTTAATATAGCCTTAAAAGAGAATGAAACACTGTCATCGGAATATAGCTCAAAATACTAACAATGACTGTTATTTTCTATATTCCGGTCTAACAAAATAGTATATCCATTAATCACTTCATGCGCTATTTGTCACAGAGGAAACAACATAACTTTCCCAAATACACAATAAATCACACCACGTTAAAAAACAAGGAGCAGTGCTATTACTGACCTGAATGCAAAAACTTCTGGAGGCTATAAAAATAATTGCATAGCTCTACGTGGAATGCCCGGAGAATTAAAATTCTCGGCATTCGCTAACTAAATGTATATGCATTTGATTTAAATGCAGAAAAATTCTTCGTCGTAGCTTCGCAATGGGTTTTATTGTCACGTGGCATACTTCGTTCGTTTTTCACTAAATAGATTTTCCGTGTCCTATTCTGTATAAATAGATGAAGAATGCAGGCTATTTTTATTTTATTTTTAGCTTGTTTTTTCTTACAAAGTCCTCTATTTATTGATCTTTTATTATATTGGTTATCCGAATTTCAGTGTAAACAATAGGGATGGAAAAAACCTACCGGTTTAAACCTAAAACCGTTTTTTTTACTTCGCAATAACCGGTTTTACCGGTTGTGTTTTTATCCCGGTTATAACCGGTTTTTTCTTTTTAAAGTAAAAACCGGTTATTAGGTTTTACAGTGATTAGGATTAGGTTAGGTATTATTTCGGATCCCAATCATAATTATTATTCTCAAGTAATTATTCCAAACAAAACCATAATTCAAATTTTATTTTATTTTATAAAATACAGAAGCAAACTGAAAGTGCAATCTCACATCATCCAGAAACAATTATTAAGTTTTATTATAATATTTCCTTGAAAAGGTATTTGTAATCATAATATTTACATAAGAAGTGTCTGGTTGAATTAGATGCAAACATCATCTATTTTTCACACTTAACTCGTGACATTGAAAGAGGATGAATGACTTTTTCTGATTACCAAAAATAATGCTCTGACAATGAATATCGAATTACTGATACCGAATACGAATCTCCAAGAATTTCGCTACGTTTTCAAAACGATACACTCATACAAAAAGTATTAAATGAGTTCAAATATGTACCTATTCTACTAATATACAAACGTGTTAAAAGTATTTCAGGTTCTTTCGATAGTACTAATTTTGATCATATTGATATCGAGTCGAATGGAGTATCGCAAACTAAAATGTATTGTAAATGTAACTTTGTAGCTTATTGGATTAAAAAAAAAACGAAAACCGGTTTTTCCAAAAACCGGTTTTTTTGGCAGGTTATAACCGCCAGGTTAAACTGTAAGCAAAAAAACCGGTATAACCGAAAACCGGTGTTTTGTCAAAAACCGCCATCCCTAGTAAACAATATGACGTATTAAGATAGGTTTTAAAAAGTGCACAGCACAGCACCTCCGCTCAAATGGACCGCGTTATGTAATAACGGATTAAGCTCCAAAAATTCAAAATCCAGATAATAGTGCCATCTTGCAGCTAAGGTGCAAATATAATGTATAAAAATATGTTTTTTGTAAAAAAATACGAAATAAAGCAGTTTTTAAAGATGTATTAAGCGACATTTGTTATTTTATTAAAAAAATCTCACATTAATATTTGTAATATTGAATTAAAAGCCAAGTGGATTTTAAAGAATTACAACAAAAATTGGAACAAAAATTGGAATAAAACTGAAATTACAAGAAAACTCTTACAACAAAAAATGAAATATCAAATCAAGCGAAAATAATAGTATATAATCTGTTATCAAAAACAAAAATCCGCATCTTCTCAGTGTAATAACGAATCAAGCGCCACAAATTGTCGGTTAATTCTTTATTAGAAAACAAACCATATTATTTTCTAACGTTCAAGATATCGAATTAAACGACATCGTTTGTCGGATAATTCGTTATTGTAAAACAAAGTTCGAGCTCAAATGAATAATTGTGCTATTGTGCCTTTCAGATCCCCAAAAAGCTAAAAATGAAGAAAATCTGGAGGTACTGACTTTTGATTTGGAAAAACCCTATAGTCCATTGAAATGTTACATTTAGTGTGCATTTCTTAGAGGAGTCAATTTTATTTTTTTAATGTATAGGAGGGTTCAGTAGAAGCTTAAGTTCAAGTTTTTGGGGTTGAGGCCCTTGTCCCACGGCCGCCATCTTGGAAAAAGAGGTGAAAAGGGCTTTCGCGCTGTATCTCGTAAATTAGCTACCCTACAGAAAATTTAATTTTAAATAAACTGAAGAAAATTTAATTTTCTACAATTTTATATCTATTACTTTTTATCGTAAAGTCACCAACAAAAAAGTTATAAACAAAAATAAGAGAAAATTTTGTAAGAAATTTATTTTTGCAGGTTATAACTTTTTTTACGTTCATTTCACAATAAAATAACATCATAGCGATTTTGTAGAGGAGTTTTCAATAAACAATTTTCACTATAAAGTTGTTTAATTTTATTTATTATCTAGGTTTTACAGCGCTCCAAACTTCACCGGATTCTCGAATTCTCGTAGAAAAATAATGCTTTTCTATCTATATAGGGTGTTTCATTAATAATTGTCCATATAGTAACTGGAGAAACCTTAGCACAAAATACGAAGATTTAACCTAAAGCACTTAAATAAAATGTTGTTCCTTACTGAGTTACAGGGTGTTTTATCTAAAAATTTAAAAATTATTTGTGCTCAGCATTTTAAAACTATTCGACGTATCCCTTTCATACTTGGCAGGAAGTAAAGGTACTGTGCAAACGACTAAATTGTGTTAAACAAACGTTTGTGGCTATTACCAGAGGCGTACGACGGGGGACAGTGAATGGTTGACCCTTTCCAAATTCTACGCCACTGGCGAAATTGCTATTTTAGTTAAATTTTTGGATTCTCCAGTACTTCCTATGAAAATAATATACCCTTAATTCGTAACGATAAAGTCATTAGTTTTCGAGATCTTTGAAGTTAAAAATGAAACGACACGGTTATTTTGATTAATGTATTGTGTCGCTTAATTTTTAATTTCAAATATCTCGAAAACTAATCATTTTATCGTTACGAATGAAGAGTATATTATTTACATAAAAAGTATTGCAAAATAAAAAAATTACACGAAAATAGCAATTTCGTCAGTGGCGTAGAATTTGGGAAGGGTCAACCAGCCACTATCCCCTGTCGTACGCCTCTGGTAGTAGCTAGAAACGTTTATTTATCTTAATTTAGTAGGGTGTACAGTACCTACACTTTCTGCCAAGTATGATAAGGATATGCCAAATAGTTTTAAAGTACTGGGTACAAATAATTTTTAAATTTTAAACATATGAATCATATTATAAATTAATCAAAATAATTGTGCCATTTCATATTTAACTTCAAATATCTCGAAAACTAATGACTTTATCGTTACCAATGGACAGTATATTATTTACGTATAAAGTATTGGAGAATCTAAAAATCGTACTAAAATAGTAATTCCTCCAGTGGCGTAGAATTTGAGAAGGGTCAACCATTCACCATCCCCTGTCGTACGCCTCTGATAGTAGCTAGAAACGCTTGTTTATCATAATTTAGTAGGGTGTCTAGTATTCGCACTTTCTGCCAAGTATGAAACGGATACCTCGAATAGTTTTAAAATGCTGAGCAAAAATAATTTTTAATATTTTAATTGTTGTTCTGAAGCTATTTTCTTGTGGCATTTTTATAATCAAGTATATTCAAATGGGAAATAAGCCACAATTTTACCTAAAAATGATTTTATTAACGTTTCGACGCCCAAGTCGGGTGTGGTTGTCAAAATATAATATAATACTAAATAAACAAAAATGTTGTTGCTTAGTAAAAAATTCTTCTAATAATTTATTTAATCTGACTCATTTATATCGGCAATTCAGACACGTATTATACATTTCAAAGTAGACGACTTTAAAATGATATTCCTAATATTGATGAGTTGCGTTCCTGGGACGACTTTACTAAAAGATAGTTCATTCGATTACATGAAATCAATCCCAACTCAAGAATATCCGCCACAAAAAATCATAGCATGTGATCTGTCTTTAAAAAGACAACCAAATGCAACGGTGGCACTGAAATTCTCGCGTTAGAGATTCCATAGTAAATCACGAGGGAAAACCAGGAAAAACCTCGTGATACTATCCCGACATCGTAAGTATTTGGGTTTACATTTAGTTTACTCTCAAAACTAATACCAAATTCTGACTTGATATTTTAAATTTTAAATAATACTAAAATACTAAATATGTACTAACTCGATATGTTACTGATTTACTAATTGTGGTATTTTCTTTCTATTGATTTCCTCCTTTAATATGGGTAACCATATTATTATTTAAAAAAATGCGATCTTTGGTCGCTGTAAATATTTCCTTTTAAAAATTTTACTGTGCCATCTTTGAAGTATGTAGATAACAATGAAATTTATCCAAAATGTTTAAACACATTAAAAAAGAAGTTGTTAATTTATTAACATTTTGTCATCATATTTCGTTAGTTTCATGTTTACTTAAAAAAGTTGAGCGACAAACTTTTTAGTTTATAATTTTAACACACACAACAATAAAATATAGTTCATGAAGAAGTTTTTTGGAAAATTTTAAGTCAAAATATATAATAGAAAAAAAGTTATGTTACTTCATATACAAGGGGCACACCCCAAAAAACGCTTATATTTCGAGATCCTGACCACGGTGTGGTGAATGGCTAATTTTATCATACTTTATGATTTTGATATCAAAAATCGTTTTTTTTGCTCTGTTTAAGAATTTTGCATTTTGCGGTTGCGTCATTCTTCTTCTGAATCGGCGAATTTGTCCTCAAACAACTTCTTGGGCCTTTTCTATATATGCTTAGAGTTATAAGTTTTATAGTGGGAAGATAGGTCAAAAACAGATTAATAATAGCATAGGAATGTTAAAATCATAATAAATTGTATGAATAAAAAATATATATATATAGATAGAAAAGTAAGCCTAACTCTTGTTTTTATTGTATCCCTAAGAGTATTCGAGAATCTGATCAAGTTTCGAGCGCTGTAAAACCTATATAAATAAATAGAATTAAACAAATTTATAGTGGAAATTCTTCGTTGAAAATCTCTTTACAAAATTGCTATAATATTATTTTATTTTAAAATGAACTGAAAAAAAGTTATAACATCCAAAAAAACTTGTTAAAGAAAATTTACATATTTTTGGTTATATCTTTTTTGTTGGTCACTTGACGATAAAAAGTAATAGAAACAAAATTGTGGAAAATTTAATTTGCTACATTTTATGTTTAATTAGATTTTCCGTACGGTTGGTAGTTAACGAGATATAGCGCGAAACCCCTTTGCACCCCATTTCCAAGATGGCGACCGGGGGACAAAGATGGCGACCCCAAAAACTTGAACTTAAGCTTCTACTGATCTCCCCTACATAATAAAGAAATAAAATTGACTCCTCTAAGAAATGCAAGATACGGCCTAAAAAATGTAACATTTTAATGGACTACAGTGGAACCTCGATAAGTCGGATTAAACGGGACTGCGGCCAATCCGGGTTATCGAAAATCCGGGTTAGCGGGATAATATGGTAAAAATTAGTAAAATACATATAAATAATAAACAAATACACATTATAAATGCAAAAACTTGAAATACATATGCACAGTACAACTAAATTACGTATAGTTCTATACAGTATTGTTTATTTCTTGGTAAAAAACTCAGTCAAAATGAAAAAATGTTTGTTTTGTCTGATGAAAATCTGTCCGGGTTAGCCGGACTTCCGGGTTATCGGGGGCCGACTTATCGAGGTTCCACTGTACTACTTCTACCATGCATTCCAATGAACATTGTATTTTACAAAACGCAGCTGTGGTGGCTTTATAACTGAGGTATACATTCTGGAAAAACTGGGCGCGGCTATTGCTTTGTTTGAGTCGAAAGCACAGCAGGAAAAGCACCACAAGAAGTAGGTTCAATTTTATTAAAATATTTGCAAGGGAATCTAACACCTCAAATAACTAAATTGATATTAAGGTCTGATAGTTGTGGAGGACAAAATCGCAGTATTAAAATTGTGATGCTTTTAAAATCCGCTCTTGAGGTTATACCTTCTTTAATAAAAAATAACGGTCAGGACACAGTTTTATGTCCAATGACTCCGAATTTGGTAATATAGAGTCAGCACTAAAGCTTCAAAATCGGTTGTATACTCCAGACCATTATAAACGTTATCAAAAATTGCAGAAAACGAAACAAATTAACGGTTCAAACGGTAGGTACAAAACGAAGAGTTTAAAGAAGTTTGCGATTTTAAAAAATGTTGTGAATAGAAAGAAAGATATAAATGGGAATTCGATTAACTGGCTTCAAACTAAAGAAATACTGCTCTTGTAAGAAAATCCGTTTAAAATATATTTTAGCAAAAATCATGACTGAAATTTTCAAGAAGTAGACATTAGTAAACGAGTCAGAAGAAATGCAACCAGAACTACAGAATTTTTATATTCCTCCAAACTGCATAGGGATTACGAACACTCTATACGAATCGTATCAGCCATGTTTTACCGTAAGACGCTACGGTAAAACATGGCGGATACGATTCGTATCGAGTGTTCGTAACCCCATGCCTGCAAATTTTGTAATTTACGGAAAACCTGTCTATCCCAAAACTTAATGTCTATCCCAAAACTTAATAACATAATGTTGGTATTGGAACTTATTTCATTGGATGCTAAAATATTCTACGAAAATATCGTAGGGAATGAAGGCATTCAACATGACATTGACGGCTTCAATGGATCATTGGATTTCGATATTGCAGACCTATCTTAGTGGATTGTTTTTGGTGTATTTTCTATGTAAACTATATAAGTTTTTATACGCATTATTACGAAAAATTTAATAAAGCATTATTATAACACGTATTTTTTATTTTGAAACATGAGATTAATCGCCAAATATGTCGTTTAATCCAGTATTAGGAGCTTAACTCATGCGCATATCTTAAAAAATTATCAACATATTAAGCGAGATTTGACCGAGTAACTTTTAAAATATAAATTATTTTCAAAAAATTTAAAAAACATGTAAGAGTTCTTTATATTTGCATTAATCTCTGAAATATGTCAGTACTATATTTTAGTAATAGCACCAAAAACAAATTTAAAATCTTACAATCCATTTATCCTAAAACTACATTTTGGCACTTAATCCGCTATAATATAACGCGGTCCAAATAATATCACAACTCAAAAAAACATAAAAACTGTTTTATTGCACAGTTTAATAAAACTACAAAATCTTATCTCAAAAAATATTACGTTTATAGTTTAAGTATTTGTCGTTGGAAGACACTAGCACTGGAGTCATTATAATATGATTAACCAAAATCAATGGTGCACCGAACGACCGAACATAAACAGTGTAATATTATATCCACTTGTGCAAGGCATTTGCCCATCTAAGATTTTGACAACGGCATCCGATTTGTACGTAGAAACGTTAATAAAATAATTTTTTTTAGTAAAATTGTGGCTTATTTCCCACTTAAAATAGTTGATTAGAAAAATGCGCACTGTCAGTGCGCTTTGTTGCTAAGACACATTAATTTAAATAAAAAGAAGAAAAAATTTATAAAATATTGCAAATCTTAATTTTCACTTAAGAAAATGGGGTTTGTTCGACATAATTATAGGCTGAAACAAATGGACCGTTTAAGCTAGCTTTCAAAAATGCGCCAAATTATCCAGCAGTTTATCAATGTCCCTGAGGCCCGTAATATACGAAGAAGCATTACTTTTAACGAAAGTTCATAAGTCTTCTTAATGTCGGCACCCTGCTGTTGTAATTATTTTCGTGATGGTTGTTGAATTAGTTCTCCTTTAAATTCAAATGAAGTTGCACTTAAACTTTTGATAAATGTACTCTTTCAACTCTCTTTAAGCTGCCCTTGGATAACGATGTTATAATATAGCACTTGGATTCTCGAGTAATTCCTGTCTTTTACTACCATACTCAGTGTTTCTTAACTTCCGCAAGAAATTTCGAGTTGCGAAAGTTTCACGTGTTAAAGTTTTAAGTTTGTAAGGGAGCAGCGTGTGAGTACGATTTGTATATCAAGCCTTTAATTAACTTTATGAATATATCAATACATTATGCACATGTACAAGTTTATGAGTACTTGATATGCACAAAAAGTTGAAATTTATAATTTGGACTTTGAAAGTAAATGATAAGTGAGTCTCCGCGAGGTTACACAAACAAACTCCGTCAATCAACCTTCGTTTTGTTAGTGATTGTAAAAACAACATCTTTTGTAATGACCTAATTATACTTAAAATGTATAAATTTTTTAGTTACATATTATATTATACAGTAAGGGTTTTTCCCTTACTGTACAAGATAAGGTACAGAAAAATTGACTACTATCTTCTTAAAAGTAAATTTCAAGTGACTACTAATCGGCTGTTACGTTAAACTATATTTTTCAACTTTATATATTACATAATGAGGATTCTACCGAAATATTTTCTAAAAATATTCTTTTGATTAATGTTCAACGCTTCTCAAATTTTTTCTCAAACTTCCTTACACGCTTCTAGCCACTTTCTACTTGGTCGTCCTCTTCTCCCCATTCCTTCCCTTCTCATCATCGAGTCCTTTACCCACCTTTGGTCAGTCATTCTCACAATATGACCTAACCAACTAAGTCTCTTTGTTCTGACGATCTGGCTTGACTCTGGTTTTCTGGTTTCCAGTACTGCTCTCTGATTTCTGCATTTTTCGTCGCCTTCAAACGTCTTCATCGTCTTTTACTCCCCCGAATATCTTCCTTAGGACACTTCGCTCCGAGATGTTCAGCATATTTTCTTGAATATGTTCATTAGGATGGAACGAAAGGATTGTAAATTTTTTTTTAAATAACTTTCTAATAGCACTCGAAAGGTGCCTTTTCATGTCTACAATAAAACTGCAAAATATTATTTCTTAGGTTTACATCTTGAGGTGCCGCAAGAGCTTTGAAAAGATAGGTTTTTAACAAAAAAATACAGCAAATTTCAAATATATTATATATTTAACCTGGTGCCATAGCTAACATATCTTAGTCAAATATTTTTTCTAAGTACACATTGCTATAAGATTTCTTTAGTTACAATATTCCTCTTGATACTTAAATAAATTGTTTTTTTTTTTGTCTCAAACTTGGGTATAATCTTTTGTGGGAAACAATATGGTTTTAACTAAGTGATTTCTTGCTTCAATACCACAGACACTAAGAGATGACAGTCACGAGCTTTATGACTCTTTCCACAGCCTGTTTATGACAGGGAAAACACGGAAAATCCACACACTGCACCTGACAACTAGGGTCTCTTGCATCACTTATACTTTTTTAAGTCGTCTTCAGTTATATGTCTTGTCATAGGAGGCTCAGTAATTTCTTCTTCCGTCCATTTAATTATATCCATATATTCATTGGCATTAAAGTTAAGCTTCGGGACAACAAAATTCTTTACACCATTTATGAGTTCCGATCTTGCCTTCAAAATTCGCCGCACACCTAGCTCCCTTATGTGTTTTCTTTTGTCGTATAACATAGAAAAAAACACATTTTCTGGGTGAGAGAAATAATCGTTCCTTTGAATTACTGGATCAATTATTTGGAGATGTTCCTCACAAAGATAACATGGCAATTTGATGAGTCAACATAGATGTTTTGATCCATTTACACAAGATGGTTTCAGTTTGATATGAGACCAGACTGAGGCATACACCTTCATCACATACATAGTTAAAGTTTTCACAGTATCTAAAGGATTCTCTGTTGCAATATATAACCGAAGAATGCGATTGGCCAACGAAAGCCATCGTGAATGAGCTAATTTCCCAGGGGGTTCTAAAAAATATCAGAAGGATATACATCACTGGAAATGCTTTGCACATTTCAAGTAAATATTTTGATCTCCCTAATCTCTAGAATAGGGAGGCTGTTTTGCATGGGAGCAAAATTAACCACAGGAAGCTGGTTACAGATTTTAAGTTCTTTGCCTAAAACTCCTCCAAATTCATTAAGACCATTAGTTTTTCCATCCAATATGCAAAACAAATGACGCAAAGGCAATTCATTGGTATGGAACCAACAAATCAGCCACTGCAGCGGCTTATTTAGGTTTTTTTCTATTAAAGCAATTGCGCTATTGTTAGCACCGGTGTTAGTGGCAGTTCCATCGTATCCGACAGCTGTTATATTGGAAATGTTCAAAGGATTGTCACCTTGAAAATGCTCCAATATACTATCTTTTATAGCTTCATTAGTTCCGGAAGCAGGAGTTATATTATGTCATAGGAAGGTTGATCCAGGTTCCTCTCCTCTTGAAATGTGCTCTTCTACTGTAGTTACAATGTTAAATTATTTAAGGAATGAAATAAATATTTATTATTAAATATTTCTTTAAATGTGGAATTCTACTTCAAACTTTGCCAGTTCTAGTAAAAATAAATATTGGATTGTTGCAAGTTAAAAATAAAATTATCTTTAAAGAGTAGTTTTAGAGTGTGTATTTATCATTTAAAATAGGAATTAAGACATTAAAGTAGCTATTTTTACCAAACCAAAATCATTAAAATTCGCAAAATTTAACTGAAAATTCTAATTTTCAATCCTTTTGCGGCACCTCTAAAAATGTTTTGTTTGGAAAAATATTTTATTTGTGGCTTAACAATGGATATAGGCAACTTTTTATCACTATTATACATTGAAATCATAAAAATATTTTTTGAAGATATTCTTCTTTAGGCGCGATTCGATTGAGGGTAAAATTGTACATAAATCTGCGCGCCTGAGCACACAGACAGTATGTAGTTCCTTGCTAATCTTTCAAGATAGGTATTTATGTATCTGTATTCGTGAAAATAAGTCATTAAAACAATATACTAGTATTTTTAGTAAATGTTTTATTTATTATAATTCTTTCGGATTTGTGTTTCTCTGTAGTAAAATAGTTATTTTACACTACATAACATTTTTATACTACTTGTCGCCGTGTTGTGTAATTATATCCGAAACTTACATGTCAATTAGAAGGACCTCGCTGGTGTAGTTGGTAGGGCGTTAGCTCCGTGATTGGAATGACGCGGGTTCGAATCCTGGGAGATTCATATTTTTTTTTTATTTTTGGTTGTTTTAATAAACATTTTTTGGAAAGTGGTAGATAAGAAAGTTAGTTTAATTTTTAAATAAAATACAAATAACATGTTAAGTATATTTACTTCGTTGAAATTACCTATATAATAGAAGAATATCTTCTTACGTGCATACAAAGTACACACATTCTTTTTTTCGTTCCACCCTAATGTTCATGACCCATGTTTTGCTCCCGAAAAAGACTGTGGGCTGGATCACTGTTCGGTAGAGTCTTAGTTTTGCCTCTCAGGAGAAGTTTTTTGGTCTTAGAAGTTTGTGTAGGGCTCCGGCGGTCTTCATTTCACTCGAAATTCTCTTCTCAATTGCTTGGCTATCATTTCCGTTACTTTTCTCAAACTCAGTCACCTTTTTGAAACAACACTCTTTACTCTTGTTGCTTGCGGTAGTTTTCAGTTGTGTTTCTTCGTATGTGATCTGTCCTATTTCCATATATTTTGATTTTTACTAGTTAATATTCAATCCATACTGCTTAATCTTTACTTCAAAGAGTTTGAAAATCCTCAGCAGTTCCCTATAAGTTCTTTCCATTATACTCCAAAATGTGGGTAAAAAATAGGTAGATTTCAGGATATAATTCAGGAATTTTTGAAACCTATCAGGTGTTGTAAAGGACGATACCAGAAATAACTTCTTCTAAAATGTAACCAAAAATTTTAGGTGCTTCTTTATTTATGACGTTTTTCATTTGTTAGATTTGCAATTTTTAAACATTTTTAATTTTACAGCTAAGAACATTACTTATTTTGGAGAAAAACTTTTAAACAGAAAGTTGTAGTAAATTAAAAACCTCCAATTTGAGCTATGGTATGTTTAATTTCGTTAACTTATTGTTGCAAAATAGCCTCCGAAACATCAAAAATGGCCGTTTTTTGCAATGGCACTATTTATTGTAAAAATAACTTTTTTTAAGGATATGAAATTGGTGAACTTGTTGCTTAGATATTATAAATTGTTTATCCCGAGAGGTCAAATATCGAAAAATATAACTTTTTGAAAAAAAAACTTAGATCTAGTTAATCCTAGATCCTCGCTCCTTCTAAAGACTTATTTTTATATTGTGATATAAAAAATGCGTAAAACATTTCTCAACCCCTTTATTTCGGGTTTGAAAATAAGGGGGCAAATTTCATTCTAAACATTTAGAACTGAAGCGGTCCTTATACATTCTATGAGATTTTACCTTGCAGAATATTGTTGCTAAAGACAAACAGAAGATTCAAAACAAAATAAAAACAAATAAAAATAAAAATAAAATTTTAGTAGGTTATTCCTGGCACCGTCCTTTACAAAACCTGATCTAGGTTTAAAAATTCCTGAATTATAACACGTTTTTTCACCCACAGCCTCGTTTATTAGCACTACATCGTTCGCATAGGCCAGAACCTGGCTTCTGTTGTGATAGATCATACCTTTAGTTCGTATTCCACTCTCTCTCAATATTGTTTCCAACAAGAAATTGAAGGGTACTGTGGACAGCGGATCTCCATGATTTAATCCCCTTTTAACTTGAAATTTTCCTGTTAGCATTCCTTCTATCCTTACTCTATTTTCGGTCTCCACTAAGGTCATTTCTACTAGTTTTTATCTTTTCTGGAATTCTAAGTACTCTTCTTATTACATAATTTTAACATTGAAATGGTGGTAAATCAGGTAGACCACCCATAAGAAAAAACGCTGGACGGAAGGGCCGCCCGAGAACTTTATCGTACCGATCTATTATCGTTATGGTACTAGATACTGACATTCTGAAAAAATAACAAAGTTACTCGTTATTTTGATATTTTAGAAACACCTTCTGTACTTGAAAATATTTTATGGTTCTATGCATCATTAATTCCTGCATTTGAGAAAATGTTCGATGCCATAAATCAATAGAATATTATAGTCATATTTTCATTTCAAATCAGTTCATTTTTCTGAGAAATGAAGAGTTTACAATATTTGCATTTGATTCTATTTCAATTACGCCAGTCAATGCGCGAGATTAAGAACAAGATATTATCTCCGAATTCTATCCTACTGCATGGATTTTAATGAAATTTTGGGAGTAGCCCAATCTCCTAATTCAAAGTCTATCCTATATACTATGGCGCTTTTATCATGGGGGAGGTTCCCACCAACTCTCAGGGGTGAAATATTTTTATTTTCGAATTACATGGAGAAAAAGGAAGATTTTTAAGAAAATCTAAAAATTCATTTTATAATTTGATCACATTTTTTACAAAAACCATTCATTTTAAACCCATTCAACTTTTTGAAAATAGAAATAACACTATATTAAAAGGTATTGCAAAAGAAAAACAGTGCATTTAAATTATGATGGATGGGGAGTTAAATGTATATACTTTTCATTTTTGCTTAAAGTACATTAGTCTTATATTTTTTGCACCATATCTCGCTTAGTTTGTATGTAACCGACATTTATCGGTGCTCGTTTTAAAGGCCTTTTCAAACACTACAAAAGGTGTTGGTAGCATTATACACCTAAAACCTACCGTTCCTCTGTTATTTCAAGTTGAATACACCAATTTGAGCATGCACCAAAAAACAAACTATTTTCACCTACCATCTCTCTTTTTGTATTATAAATAGAACATTAAGAAGGAACGAATCTCTTTATTATTTATAATCTAAAAAATGTTTTATATAGTGTTTTTAGTTCGATGCATAGTTTTTAAGGTATTCACAAAAAATCCGTCCGAAAAGGTGTAATTTTTCAATGAAAATGGCCAATTTTCAACTACGCAAAACTCACAAAGTATTGAGTTCTCAAAAAAAAGTATAGACCAGCTTTTGCTTAGAAATTGGTTCTTTAGCCACTTCCGTGCTTATTTTGACCAACAAATTTTCCACCCCCTTGAAGAAGTGGGAACCGCCCCAAGATAAAAGCGCCATAGTATATAGGGTAGATTTTGTTTCTTGAGCTATTCCCTACTTACTGTGAAAATATTAA
Source organism: Diabrotica virgifera virgifera (assembly GCF_917563875.1). Lineage (NCBI taxonomy): Eukaryota > Metazoa > Arthropoda > Insecta > Coleoptera > Chrysomelidae > Diabrotica > Diabrotica virgifera. The sequence continues at coordinate 22,458,265 of NC_065446.1, read as the reverse complement.
GTACATCAATGTAGTAGGATGGAATTCGGAGCCAAATACCCTCATTGACTGCCCTACAATAATGCTCTGCTATGATCGCGTGAGAGAGGACACACATAAGATTATAGCAAAATTTCTATTTACCGTAACTTTTCGAGTTTCTGAGCTACAGCAATGAATTTTATGTCATTGGAAAGGTACTTTTTCATTCTTTCAAAATATGTAGAAATGTACAGGGCGTATCTAAAAAAATTAAGATTTTTTATTCATTTCCGTTTCAACCGGAAGCCATATTTTTGTAAAATTTATTGTGATAATAGATAATAAAGTACCATATATGTCTGCAAAATTTTAAATTTTAGTTTCTATTAAGAAGGAAGTTACGGGCACTCGAATATTTTTTATAAAAAATTCATAACTCCCCTCCTATGGAGAGTTAAGAAATCTGACTAACGTCATTCAATTTACTGATAGGATATAAAAAATATATCAAAAAATAAAAAAATTTCTTGGAGGCATTTTTGAGAAAATCTAGTTCAAATTTATATCAAATTTTGACCCCTTAAATATAGGCAACCCGTAACTTTTTCTGAAAAACGATAACATCCTTCTTATAGCCCTATCTTTAGGCTATATAACGACTTTTTCAAATTAAACTTGTCTTAAACAAGTTTTTAGATAGGTAGGGAAATGTGTCGGGTGGGCGGTCGACCATGTTGGCCGCCATTTTGAATTTGGAAAGGTCAAATTCCGTATTTTTATTTACCTATCGATGAGCTTACTTTGAGTTGAATTTCATTCATTTCGGTCAAACTTTGCAAAAATGGGCCCTAAATAACCCACTTATTTCGGCCCCCCTTTGAGAGGTTTTTTTAAAACTTTAGTTTCTCGACAAAATTCTCTTAAACTTACTCATACCGAATTTCATCAAAATCGGTCCTGTAGTTTTTGCTGGGCGGTGGCGACATACGTACGTACGTATGTACGTACGTACATACTTCCGACATGTTTTTTTTAATTGCTTTTTAGACTCAGGGGGACTCAAAACGTCGAAAAAAGTGAAATCTGAAAAAAAATTTTTTGCACGATCCTATAACTTTATCTATTATACTATACTACGTATTACGTATATAGTACGATAAAGTAAAACAGGAAAGAATGGATAAATATAGTGGAAGACGCCAAGAGACGCCACCAATAATTGTAAAACCAAAATGTTAATGTGGACTAATTCCCTGCGACAAATGAACGGGAAGATCCCAAAGAGGGCGGAAATCTCTCCCCTAGGAGTGTAGATGCCATGATAACAAGTATGCTAATAAAATAGAGAAATCCAATCAGTATCATGAGTATGAGGGCAGTCAATGAGAAAACTTGGCTCCGAATTGCATCCTACTACATCGATGTACTTGATATTTTCACATTACGTAGAGAATAACCGTTTCAAGAAACAAAGTCCACCCTATGCCGATGTGAGCTTTTATTTTAGGGGTGGTTCCCACCCCTTCTCAGAGTTGGAAATTTTTTTGGTTAATATAACCAGAAGTGGCTAGAAAACCTAATTCTAAGCAAAAACTGGTTTATATTTTTTTTTAAAACTCAATATTTTTGAGTTATTCCTGGTTGGAAATTGGCCGTTTTCATTAAAAAATGACACCTTTTCGGACGGTCTTTTGCGAATGCATTAAAATATATGCATCTAATGAAAAAAAACTATATAAAATATTTTTGGAGCTTATATAAAAACAAAGAGATTCGTTCCTTCATAAATCTTCTAGTTATAAAACAAAAAGATATATGGTACGTGAGAAGAGTTTGTTTTTTGGTGCATGCTCAGATCGGTGTATTTAACTTGAAATTAAAGTCAAACGGTCGATTTTAGATGTATAATGCTACCCATACTTTTTGTAGTGCTTGTAGAGCGAGATATGCTGCAAAAGAAAATGACCAATATATTTTAAGAAAAAATGAGATGTGCATTTAACCCCTCATCCATTAGAATTTAAATGCACCATTTTCCTTCTACAATACTTTTTATTATAGTGTTATTTCTATGTTAAAAAAGTTGGACGGGTTTAAAAAAAATAAAAAAATAAGATCAAATTGCAGAGCGCATTTTTAAATTTTCTTAAAAATCTTCCTTTTTCTCCATGTATCTCGAAAATAATAATATGAAAAAAAGATATTACAAATAAATGTGGAGTTTTCTTAGATAAAAATTTTGTTTTTGTCTTTCATTATTGTATCTGTTGTCATTTTCAAGTTAAATGTAGAATAAGGAAGATATTTAAGGAAATGTCAAAATGCGCTCTATAAATTGATCTTATTTTTTTTAACCATTCATTTTAAAACAGTCCAACTTTTTGAACATATAAATATTAACACTATAATAAAAGGTATTGTTAAAATAAAATGATGCAATAAAATTCTGGTGGATGAGGGGTTAAATCGCTGGTACCTATGATTAATGTGATTCCTAATACCAGTGAAAATAATAACTCTTTGATAAGTGTTGACGATACAATCCTTTTTTATATGCGTGTCCGCGAAGATTATAACTCCCAAAATATTTATAACGAAAAGATTTAGTTCATAATAGATGCCGACGAAAACAATTATTTCCCTTTCTGTTTCTGTTTTTGCCGAGGAAAACAATTATTTCTGAGAACTTTTTGGTAATTATAATTTTCGTGGACCCACAGGAAGAAATGATGTTTTTTGCTGATATTCCTCAAAAAATGAATTTTTTCGCTAACACTTTATTAGGGATTATAATTTTTAGAATCATATAATTGAAAATAATATTTTTCGCGCCATTCATTGAAAGTTCTACTCTAAAAGGCATTTTTCGGAGTTATACTTTCCGTAGGCGGCTGCGAAATATACTTCTCATTTTTTCATAAAGTACATTAGTCAACAATTTTTTTTGCAACATATCTCGCTTAGTTTGAATTTAATAGACCTTTAATATTGCTCATTCTAAAGATCTTTTCAAGCACTACAAAAAGTATTGGAGGCATTATACACCCAAAAAGGACCGTTTCTCTGTTATTTCAAATTGAATACAACGATTTGAGGATGCATCAAAAAACAAACTCTTTTCACCTACCATATCCCTTTTTTTGTTATAACTAGAAAATTTGTGAAGGAACCAATCTCTTTGTTTTTTGGAAGCTACAATAGCTATTTTCCTAACAAGTGCAGAAAGTCATTCTTTTCCGCACGCGACTGCAGTTGGCCGAACGACGCGAAGCCGGAGTTCGGCAAGCAGTCGAGTGCGGAAAAGAGACTTTCTGCAAGAGTTAGGAACAATATTTTTTCTAAGAGTTTTTAAAAATTACCAAATCTTAATCAATTAATTTAATTAATATGAAGATACATACACAAATTAATTCTTTGACAAGATTGTCAAAACCAAACTTTCAATATAATTAGTTAGCATGACGACGATCTTGGTTTCCATGACGATGATTCAAAAATACTGTTATTGTCTACCGATTTGACTTTCGAATATTATGTCAAAATAATTTTATTTCATCGAATTGTCGCGTTAATTTCATTAAAACAGGAACACAATAAGATATATTTGAAATAAATTAGTAAATAATATCTAAATATTAGTTTATTGCATGTATTATAATTACTTTAAAGCCATATTAACATATCTAAATTAACATGCGTGCGGAAACTTTCTAAACTAAAATGCGTGCGCGAAAGTAGACATTTTTGCACGCTCGTAGAAAAAAATATTTTACAGAGATTTTTAGTTAGATGCATAGTTTTTAAATAATTCGCAAAAAACCGTTCGAAAAGGTGTTATTTTTCAATGAAAATGGCCAGTTTTCAACCAACTCAAAGAATATTTAGTTTAAAAAAAAATTATAGAACAGTTTTTGCTTAGAATTAGGTTCTATAGCCACTTCCGTGGTTATTTTAATTAAGAAATTTTAAATCCCCGAAAAATGGTGGGACCCACCTCAAGATAAATTGACTGTATTTTACTTCCAGTATTTAACCTAAATACTTTTTCCCGTCATATAAAAGTTTAAAATTTTAAATAGAAAATCTTCATATCTTTACATAATTTTTTTTGTTACTATATCACATACCTATGTAAACTAAAATCCGTTATTTATAATTACAGTCGTACTGCGTGTTTATATTTTTATAACAAACACTCTTGATGATAAAAACCGAGGCGTATGGTGAAATTGTCTTTTTATATTAAAGCTGCTCCCCCAGGGCATACAAACTGGCTTTCGAAATGAGTCCACACGTTCTGACGTAGGAGAAATGTTCATAATGGGATATTCGTGTAGCAGCAGTTAAAGAAATGACCACTGTGCTGTGTGGTATTATGAAAATACCACAAAGCGCCTTGCTCGTTTTCTTTTACTGCCAAAACGTGATACGTATACGCGTCTTACCAATCGTTAAGAAACAAAAATTGATAAAGATATATGTTGCATTTGATCTGAATATTTGTTAAATTTAAACAAAAACAATATCGAAAAATATTAATTACTTTTTTTCTAATCTAACTTTTTTTGGTACTAAGACATGGATTATAATAATAATTAAGTAATAGAATATATTAAAAAGAACAGTAGTAAATATGAAAACAATACGTATCAAAATTATTATTAACACTTCACCAGGTCCAGATGACATACAAATACAATTCATTAAAAAACTTCCCATAGTAGCAAAATAGTTTCTCCTCCAAATTTTCAATATTATTTGGGCACAAAAATCGTTTCCAAAAATCTGGAAAAATGCCATTGTTTTTCCTATTATTAAAACAAATAAAGATAAATTATACCCAGAATCGTATCGTCCTATATCCTTAACATGTTCCTCATGTAAACTTATGGAAAAAATAGTCAACAGAAGATTAATGTGGAACCTGGAACGCAATGATCAACTGATTATCGAACAAGCTGGCTTTAGACCAGGCAGATCTACAAACGACAACATTATCGATCTGGAAAACGCTATTCATGAAGCTTTTAAAAATAACCAAAAATGTATGGCGATTTTCTTTGACATAACTTAAGCATTTGATACAGTATGGAAACACCGTATATTGAACATTCTAAACAAGTTTTTTACAAAACAAATATTTTAGCCTATATAAACAATTTTTTAACTGAAAGAACATTTGAAGTCCGAGCGAATGGTGCTATATCCTATCTTAGAGAACAACAAAACGGAATCCCACAAGGATCAGTCATCAGCCCTACTCTATTTTTAATAGCAATAAACAATATAGTAAAAATAATTGCGAAACCGGTTCAGGCACGACTACATGCTGACGATCTGATTATTTACATCAAAGCAAAAAACGTAAATCATATGACGTCAATATTACAGGAACACTTATTGATCTGATTCTTTACATCAAAGGAAAAAACGTAAATCATATGGCGTCAATATTACAGGAACATAAACTAGTAAATTGGTCCTTAAGCGCCGGTTTTAGTTTTTGACAAAATGTATAATATTTTCAAAAAAACGTATTGAGGATAAACCAAATCTCACGCTTGAGAATCAAAATCTTTCCTATACGAACGAAATAAAATTCATAGGAATGATATTTGACCAACAGTTAAATTGGAAAAGTCATATTCAGCAGTTAGTTTTTTCATGTCGAAATGGTCTTAACTTGTTAAAATATCTAGCTCACAGGACTTGGGGTGCTGAAGGTAAAACATTGCTCATGCTATATAGATCCTTAATTCGGTCTAAGATTGACTACGGATGTGTCCCATATGCATCTGCCAGCAAAACAACGTTGAAACCTTTGGATACGCTACATAACACCTCCCTAAATATCATACTTGGAGCATACAGAACAACTCCGATAAATAGCATACAAGCTGAAATAGGCGAACCCACTCTAATGCTTCTTAGACAGCTGTTAACTTTTAATTACGCTTCTAACATAAATGCACATAAAAAAATTCCAATAAATAACATTTTAGATCTATCCATGACTAATGACTCTTCAAAGTTCAATCTCCCTTATTCTCGCAGAATCCACCATGCAATGGAGCTACTTAACTGGCAGGAATTTGGAACACCCTGTATAAAACAAATTATGTATAGGTAGTTTTTAAGAAAGTGTTTCGGAGAAGTGTTTACGAACCCCAGGAACAATACGACTCAAGTAAACAATTAGAGTGATGTTTAAAAAAAGTGTTCGTGGAAAGGTGTGAATAACCACCGATAATTTATATTCTAGATTCTAGCAAATAAGATAATATGTTATTAAATTTGTAAAGAGGGTTAATGTGGAAAGCAAAATTGAAATGGGGAATACTATTTTTTCTTGAAATCCATTAAGATATTTAGAAAAAGGAAAGTTTGTGTTGGTAAATACGGGTAATTGAAAGTTGCTTGGGATTGGTTGATTTTTGAATGCTTGAAGGGGTATTTTGGAAGGAGGAGAATGAATGAACAATGAGATAGAGTGTTTTGAGCGATCGAGAGGCGAAGGCCAGTTTTCGAGAAGAGTGTACAAAAAAGTGAAACGCCGGGTTGGTTAGTTTTGTCTTTAAAAAATAAAAAGTAAGATATCGTGGAACGAGTGATAGACCGAGTCGAGATAGTATATAACTCCTTGAGTCTAGAGTATCCCGGTTTTGTTGAAGTGTTTGAAAAAGGTAGAACACGGCATCAGGAGAAGGCAGGAATGAGGGCTCTACGAGGCGTAGTTTTCAAAGGAGCCGAGGCAATACTGGAAGACTTGGACAAGTCGTTGGATCGCAACCCAAGCCAAGAGGAAACGTGTTTTGGGTGAAGACATTGTCAAATCTTCAGTAAAGGTCAGTCTATTTGTTATGACATGAATGTATGGTTTGTGTATTAAATACCACATTGAAAATTGAGCCACACAATCACTATTAAAAAAATTTCATCAAACCTAAATCAATTTGTTACTAATAAATCATAATAGTTCATTGTAAATAAAATAAATTTGGAGACAAAAAAGAAATAAGATTCCCATTTTTGTAACTGTTGTATTAAATAAAGACAGAAAGATAAGATATAAGAAATATTAAGCAGTTATTGCCATTTAGATAAAATAAACGATTTTTATAATTTCTAATTGAAATCCGTATGTGTGTATTATTTTACTCTCTTTTATCTATCCCGATTAGGAATCCACTGAGAAATACTTTGAAGCCACGAAAGTAAGTAATTGATATTATAATTTAGCCCTGAGATTGACACTATATTGGTATTTGATCTGTTTGATTAATGAGATAATTATTTATTAATTAATTAAGATGAATTACATCTGAGAACATCATTACATTTCAAAAGTAAGATCACAACAATACATGCATATAATGTGTGCCTGTGGTTATTATTTATATTTTAATATTAACTTGATCATCATAAAATAGCATTTGGTAACCACCAGACAACGTTCTAAATCTGGTTTTTATTTGTAGCATTTATTTCACTTGTAACCGTTGACCTGATGATGTTTTGTAATTTTTCGAGAGCGAAACCGGTCGTAGGAGTAAAAAGAATAGTAATACGTGTTGTCTTGTCATAATTTAGATTTTGTAATTATGACTTATATTCTACTTGTTGTAGAATACAACCCTTTTTAAGCTTTAATTAAAGCAATATATTAACAAATTTATTCTACAAAGGTTGAAATTCCTGTTTTGTATTTTATCACATCAAAAAAACACGATTGCTCTATGTCCATAACTACTCGATTTTGTACCGGGTGTCCCAATAAGAATGGCTCTCGGCCATATCTCAGGAACCGTTTATAGTACAGCTTTGGGGAAAAAAAATTTTATAACAAAAGTTGCCTCGGGAAAAGCCTGGAAATTATTTTCATAATTGTAAGTCCACCGCTAGAGGGCGTAACTGAATAAGAAAAATTTAAAAATCAAAATTTTACAAAATTTGTCTAATGAAAGGGCACTGGAAATTAGATCATCGTATTCTTCATAAAATTATGCGCATATTTGATTTCACAAGTTTAAGTCTGCCTTTGCAAATAAGAGGTGGGGGTGAGTGGGAATCTTGTTATGAAAAAATGGCTGTAAGTGCGGTTCTGCTAAATTGATTTTTGCAAACTTGATTTCGTTGAAAACAGCTCTTTTTCACCCATGTAAGAGTTATAATTTCGAAACAGCCTACTAAGTAATATACCAGCTAGGAGGCGCTATTTTATTTTTTTCAGAAATCTAGTTTTCTTTGGAAAATATTAAATACAAGTATGCATTTTTAATCCTGTATTACAAAATTAGACCAAATTAGCAATAGAATAGCGAAAACCGCATGTCGATACCTTTTTTCTATCTCGAGATATCTTAAGAAACGTATAAATTAGAAACATAACTGATACTGTTACCGGTAAACGAAGTTCAAGAAATCAAAATGGAGGTAAGCAGTGTGCTATGGAAAAAATTAGAGCGTAGCACTTGCGGAGTGCCGACAGAAGTGAATATTTCCTATAGATTCGATTATAGTCGGTTCGATTCAATTCGATTCCATTCGATTAGATTTAATTTTATTTAAGAATATACAAAATATGCCTATAATTTAATTTATAATATATACCCAATTTAATACACAATATACTTATATGATTTGTCAAACGTAGCAAAGAGTTTGAAAATCTTACAATCACCATGAGGTTTTATGGCGATTGTGAGATTTTTAAACTCTTTGATACGTTTGACAAACACTAGTGATTTTACCCGTTAATTTTAGGATTAACAAATTTAAAAAAAAATGTATTTAAAATTTGATAGTGAATTTAATTATTATTATATAAAATAAATAAAATGTTTAAAAATACAATTTGAGGATATGTAGGTTAAAAGGAATAATGTATTACTAACTTTAAAAAGGTTACTTTTGTATAAGGGCTTTCCCTTTAACGTGAGTACCTATCTAATAATAAACGAACTCTTCCATGCATTCTTTACGATTCAAATTTACACGAAGTATTTACTATACCTTATGAGTAATTAAATTTTTCGCCAACTTGAAAAAAATATTGGTTACTTTATTAAGAAAAATAATTTAAAGCTTTATGTAACTTTATATTTATCAATCCTAAAATTAAAGGGTAAAATGACTAGTATAATTATGTATTAAATTGGTTATATATTATGTATATGTATTAAATTATAGGCATAAGCTATATATTAAATAAAATTAAATCTAACCGAATATAATCGAATTGAATCGAACCGAATATAATCGAATCTATAAGAAGTATTCACTTCTGTCGGCACTTCCCAAGTGCTATACTCTATTTTTTTCCACAGCACACTACTTGCTTCCACTTTGATTTCCGGAACTTCGTTTACAGGTGACAGCATCAGTTATGTTTAAAATTTACACGTTTCTTAAAAGGTCTCGAGATAGAAAAAAGATATAGACATGCGGTTTTCGCTATTCTGTTGCTAATTTTTTCTAGTTCTGTAATACAGGATTAAAAATGCATACTTGTATTTAATATTTTCCAAAGAAAACTAGATTTCTGAAAAAAATTAAATAGCTCCTCCTAGCTGGCATATTACTTATTAGACTATTTCGAAATTACAACTACTATATTAAGGAAAAAAATCTCTTTTCAACGAGACCAAGTTTGCAAAAATCTATTTAGCAGAACCGGACTTACAGCCATTTTTTCATAACAAGGTTCCCACTCACCCCCACCTCTTATTTGCACAGGTAGACTTAAACTTGTTAAATCAAATATGCGCAGAATTTTATGAAGAATACGATGATCTAATTTCCAGTGCCCTTTCATAAGGCAAATTTTGTAAAATTTTGATTTTTAAATTTTTTATATTCAGTTACGCCCTCTAGCGGTGGACTTACAATTATGAAAATTATTTCCAGGCTTTTCCCGTGGCAACTTTTGTTATAAAAATTTTTTCCCCAAAGCTGTACTATAAACGGTTCCTGAGATATGGCCGAGAGCCATTCTTATTGGGACAACCGGTACAACAATACTAATGAAATTTACAGAAATGTACTCACAAGGCTCATGATTAGACGCCAATTAGACATTCGTGACTGCACCGTCCAATTAAGTGAGAAACTCTCTAGCAAAAATTGGACGTGTGAAGTAGATTATTAATAGTAATGCTAATAATGACATTGAGAAAATAATAGCCCAATACTACTAATGAAGTTTTTTATAACCACGACTTTTTGGTGAAAATTAAAAACTTATGCTAGTAGGAGGTAATATAGATAAGGAAAATTATTAACAAAAACTAGCAAAGTGAATGTAAATATATACGAAAATATATAAAATAATTTTAACTATTTAGAATGGGAAATAAGCCACAATATTATTAAAAAATGATTTTTATTAACGTTTCGACGCCCAAATCGGGTGCCGTTGTCAAAATACAAAATACTATTAATATAAACAAAAATGTTGTTTAGTAAAAAAATTCTTCTAATAATTTATTTAATTTGACTCATTTATATCGGCAATTCAGATACATATGATACATTTTAAAGTAGAAGACTTTAAAATGATATTGCCAATATTTATGAGTTGCGTTCCTGGGACGACGTTACTGAAAGATAGTTCATTCGATTACATGAAATCAACCGCAACTCAAGAATATCCGTCACAAAAAAATCATAGCATGTGATCTGTCTTTAAAAAGACAACCACATGCAACGGTGACATTAAAATTCTCGCGTTAGAGATCTCATAGTAAATCACGAGGGAAAACCAGGAAAAACCTCGTGATAATATCCGGACATCGTAAGTATTTGGTCTTACATTTAATTTACTCTCAAAATTAATACCAAATTCTGATTTTACTATAATTTTGTTTAAATTATAAATAATATCAATAATACATGGGTATATAAATAATACTAAAATATAAAATATGTACTAACCCGACTATTGACTTACTAATTGTGGTATTTTCTTTCTATTGACTTCCTCTTTCAGTATGGGTATCCACATCCTACTGCATTCCACCGAGGAATTTGCGACACAATTGGTTTCGTTTAGCATAATTAGAGCCGCTTCTTTGATTTTAATAATATTGTGGCTTATTTCCCATTCTAAATAGTTAAAATTGTAAAAATGCCACAAGAAAATAGCTTCAGAACAACATATAAAATAATTTTTCGTTTCTATATTTACATTTGCACTCGCTTACTTAACATCATTGTATTGAATAACATTATGACTTTTCATTTCCTCAGGTAGCCTTTCCTCCTTGGCAGTGTTAGTTGTCACCCTTAGATGACAGGGTCTTTTAACAATATGACCAAAAATGGTAACTTTCCTCCTGTAGTGATCCTTTTCCAAGTTAACGTATTCCTTTTCTAACTTGGCCACAGTGTACTGAAGATGGGCCAATAGGTCCGAAATATGTATATACAGTTGCCTTCTTGCTCCAAAGGTTTCCGGGACATGAATGTTTCCTTTGTACCAATTCCTCCTTTTTTGTCGATCTTTCCGTTGAGTATTAATTGATTCAGTATCTTCTGCCTTTATATGCCCCAGACATTTAAGTTTTCTCTTTTTTATCATCTTCATCAACGTTACCTTCGCCTTGATCCATTCTGTTTAAAACTTCTGTGATTGAAATGCGTTGAACCCATGATATTTTGAGCATTCTACGATATGGACACATTTCGAAGGCTTCTAATGTGTTCAACATATTTACCTTTATGATCAACAGACCTGGATCCCGCGAACAAAAAAAATGTTGATTAATAGCAAGCTGAAAATTTGTTAATAGCTTAACGGTGTCTAGTCGGACATACTTTGATGTATGGGAACACTGGAACAGGGGAAGTTTTAATTGTGGAACAGGTTAAAAATTTGAAACGTCAGACTACGAAATCCTTCCATGTATTTTGTCGGACAGAACTTCCAATTGATATATGTTATATACAGTTATAATACAGACTGGTATTTATCACCATCTGGGAATTTTAATAAGTCCAACACGAAGAACATGTCAAGTGACAGGAATGATATTGGTGATAAATAGTAATCTGATTTTTGCATAAGAGTTTAACGAAACCGTAACAAATCAATTGGAAATTCTATCCGACAAAATACATGGAAAGTTTTCGTAGTCTGACGTTTCAAATTTTTAACCTGTTTCTTAATTAAAACTTCTGCTGTTCCAGTGTTCCCATATATCAAAGTTTCTCCGACTAAGCACCGTTAAGCTAGTAACAAATTTTCAGCTTACTATTGATCAACTTTTTTTGTACGCTTGATCCAGGCCTGCCAGGTTTTAAATCCATAGGGTAATAGAGGATACACATAACATTTTAGGAACTTGATCCTTAGTTGTAAGTTCACCTGAGAATTTCTCAGTATGGATCTAAATAAAAGGAGCATAAATATTCCTGCTCTTGCAATTATTTTTATCCGAGGTTTTATTTATTGATCAGGATTTAGTGTATCGTTAATCCAGCATTCAAGTATTTAAAATATTCAACTTTTTTAATCGGTGCATTGTCGACAATTAGTTGCATAATACATAGTGCCCATGTCTTGTTTACTAACCACAAGTAACTTTGTCTTTGATGTATTTATACCAAGACTGTTATTGGATCATTCTTAGGACGAGACATGATTACATAATAAACCAAATTCCTAACCCCATCATGTCAAATGGAGCCACATATCTTCAGATTAATATGAAGGAGATTCTCTGTATCTGTAGAGTAGGGTGGGTGAGTCAAGTCCGAGACAATTAGCCCACAATTGACCCATTGTGCATCCTCCCAGGGGGTTGTTGTCCTTAGCTCATTATCCATTCTGCCATTACCAGGAAGGCAAACAAATCACAAGGGGACATCTCCCCCATGTCAGCGGGTGTAGACCAAGGCTCGTCGAAGGCATACTCTCGTATTGACGATAACTACGGACATTCGCATAGGACATGTTCGACAGCTTCGCCATCTCGTTCACATTTCCTGCACAGAGGCGTGTCTACTAGCCCCAGTGTGTGGAGGTGTTTTTTATTTGACAATGGCCCGTTAAAAACCAACTGTCAAGCGTAGGTTTTTCCTGGTCATTCTCAAGTACTTTTCTGATACTGACTTCCCAAGGTTTCTTAGTGTTACCTTGATTTACATCCTGGTCCTTCTTCCATCTGTATACGGTTTGCGTGTGGGAGTGATACTTGGCAATTTCTGCGATTGTTGCAGTTGAAGTAGGTTAATTGCTGGAGTGGCTCCCTGCAAATCAGTATATTTAAGAAAATAAACGCTTATTGTGCATGTGGGCAGATTGCTGTGCTACTGTGCTCATTAGAGTTAAAGAAATATTTGCATTTTATTGATAAAAACATTTTTTTTTGCCAAATTGTTAATTTTCTAATTTTAAATAAATACTACGTAGGTACCTATTGCATTTAGCAAGATTGAAGTGTTTAAAAGTTTGTTCAATTAAATATATTTAATATATTAACCAAATCGCTGTGTAAACATATTTAATGATTTGAAATGATGACAAAATTTTCTCAAAAAATAAGCATCTAAATAACGATTTCCAGGCAATCAACCACATTTTCTTATAACAACAAAAAGTTTCTGTGAACTTAAAAACTTTCGTAGTACTTTGAAATAGATGGGATCCCAAACAAACAACGTTGTTTGTGTCTGTAGATCAATAAAAAAACATCGAAAATAACTTTCCTAACAAGATATTTCACTAGTTGCTTAGCAAAATGGCACACAAGCTTTGGTTCGGAATAAGAAGCACAAAGAAGTATGAAAGGGGATGCTTTAATGTTTGATAAATACAATGGTAGCAGCGCAAATTGTTTTTAAGGGAGTAAGCACAAAATCTTGGTACAATGCTATTTAAATGCATTCATATTTCTTCGAATTCTGAAAAAACTAATAAATATTTTTGAAAAATTTAAACGAAGAATGAAAGAATATATCATTACCGAGAGCCGAAATTCCGTGAAAACTTCTATAATGTTTATTTTAACGAGTTAAAGGGGTGAAAAAAATCTTCTAACTCCTTGTATAGGTACAAGATTTCTTTGGTGCTCCTCATTTCCTGTGTTGCGGTGGTATATATTCTGCTACTTTCTTTGGTAGTCTTCCATCTGGCATTCTTTAAACATGCCCATACCAGTGGCGGCCCGTGAGGTAGTGCCATAGAGCCATGGCACTACCTTGCTAACTATCCTTAAACATATTTTTTATCTTCAAAACTTTTTAATTCTTGTTAATTTTTTTGTGTGTATTTATTTTGATCTTCATAAATTATATAAAATATGGCAACTATGGGCGCAATACAATCCCTACCGATAGCGGAGAGTATTCGACAGGAGAATCTCCTTCGCGCCGAAGTCAGTACTGGCACGAGTAAAGAGAGAAAGATTTTACGAGCATTCTATGTAAGTGACAGAGAAAGAGCTATATTGGACTATTAGTATACCTTAACATCAGAATCTCTGTGCCAGGCACGAGGGTATGAGGCCAGGTCAATTTATTTTGAGTTTCTTTACGTGCTGGTTTGTCGCTTTTATTATGTATATTTTCTGTTAAGAAGTTTTTGTATTTATAATTAAACTTTTAGTGCATCATGATCGTGGGTATTTTGATAATATTTTGATTATTTCTTAAGTTTATGATTAATTATTTATATGGGAAATAAGCCACAATTAAAATGAAAAAATAATTTTATTAACGTTTCGACGCCCAAATCGGGTGCCGTTGTCAAAATACAAAATTTTGTATTTTGACAACGGCACCCGATTTGGGCGTCGAAACGTTAATAAAATTATTTTTTCATTTTAATTGTGGCTTATTTTCCATATAAATAATTAATCATAAAAATGCCACAAGGAAATAACTTCAGAACAACATTCTTAAGTTTAATTTATTAATTGACAATAAAGATTAGTATTTTAAAAATTTTTTGGTGGTTTTTCGCTAGAAAAAAAAACTACAAATGTTATAAGGTGTTGTGGAGCTTTCGAGTTAGCTTTAAGAGGTCACGACGAAAAAGAAAATTCAGAAAATAGAGGCATATTTAAGGAGCTGGTCAATTTTAGCGCCGAATTAGACAACGACTTAAAGGTTCATATTATTCAAAGTACCAGATCTTTCAAAGGTCTACCTTCTCCGGACATTTAGTTGCTTCTAATTTATTTATGTCGGAGATGTCAGTTCTCCGAATCATTTCTTAATGAAACATGGAGACAATTTTAATTTTTAAGCAAAACTCGGTTTAAAACTGAATTAGAAGTAGGTACTGTATTAGCGAGACGAATTAAGTACTACCTCTGGGGCTGTTCGCTATCGGTTTTATTGTAGAGGGAAGGTTTAAAAAGCACATTTGAAGAAACTATTAAACTTTTAAGTATCTTAGTTACCATTCCTATATCAACATCTGAAGCAGAACGCTGTTTTTCGATGTTTACATCGAAAAATAGTGCTTTAGGTATGCTATCTGCAGAAAAGAATTTTGTAAATTGTATTGATAATTTTAATTATAAAGTCATTGAAAACTTTGCAACCAAAAGATGGAAGAATGAACTTCATAATATATCGTAAACTTTAAAAGTGACATTACAAAAATTTGTGCATGTGTGTAAATAATGAAATAGTATTATGTATTTTTATAAATTGATAAATAGAGACTAAATCGTAATAACAATTTTCAAGCACTATCAGCAGTAAATGCTGGTGGTACGTTAAGAGGATTTTATTATTAATTAATTTACGGAACTGTTTTGATCATTGTTGGACAATTGCTTGGCACCTCAGATCAATAAACTTAAGATATGTACATAAGATAAAAGTATCCGCGCATATTTTTTTTTTTTAGTTTTTTTGTCAGTATACCTTTCTTTGACAATATCGTGAATCCGTCACTAAAAATTTTGGCGGCTGCCCGAGTTGTGGCACTACCTTCTTAAAGTGGTACGAGCAGCCACTGGCCTATACCATGTAAATTGTCTTCTCTCTATGCAGTCAGTCAGTGTCTTTTAGACCCTTTTTCCTTTATTGTATTGTTTCGAACCCTATCAAGTTTCGTTTTAATAAGATAGGGCCCGGATAGCTCAGGCGGTGTTACGTCTGACTTCCAAGCAGGTAGGTCGATGTTCAAATCCCAGCGCCGGCGAGAACATCTAGATATTTTTAAATGTTCATAGGCCCCAGGTCGACTCAGCCAGAATAAAATGAGTACCTTGGGTAAAACCAGGGGTAATAATAGTCGGTTAAAGTCTAGCACTGGCCCTGTTACCTTCCTGTATCCCGTAGTCCCTAGATGTAGGAGACTACCCTGCTATAATCCCAAAGCAGCTTTAGCGGTATAAAATGGGAAACTATTAGATATTATATTATCATGTTTCGTTTTTCTTGCTGCTCCTCTTAATGCATTAATTTTTGTGGCTTCTATTTTCCTTATTTGAAATTCTTTAAGTAAAGACGCAATATTTCAGATCCATACAGCAGTGTGCTATTTATCATTGTGTCAAATTATATTCTCAATTTTCTTTGTTTTCCTATTTCAGTACTCCATAATATTCCATTTAGTGATTTAACTAAGTTTCTAGCTCTTCTCTAAATATTAACAAATAGATAACATACAAAATTTAAATGCAATAGAAAAAAGACTTTTTACTTCCTGCGGAAACCTCGACGTGGATAATATAGCTAAACTAGATTAAAGGATATCTCTCATGAGACTAGCTAAACTATTCTGCAGTCAATTTCATACCCTCGTAGCTCGAGCAGCGAAGTAGAACTAGTCAATAGTAATGGAGAATTATTACCACTATACAGCCATCAGCACGACATAGATATGGTATTATCCATAGACGTACTTGCAAGTAATCGCCGCTGTCATCGTTTTAGTATTACCTAGATATTGTAATAATTATCCTCTTAAATTCTCTCAATTATGCTCTAAAATTATTTAGCAAGCTAAGCTTGCAATTTTGTTTTAAATTAGAAATTATAACAATAGCTTCGAACCTATTTATATTACAAAATTAATAATTAAATTAATAATACATCCACATCCTGGTAGTCACATCGTTCATTGTGCCAGCCTTTAAAATTCAGAAATTAGTAAATTATGTAGAACCGACCTGAAGAAAAAATGCGAAACTTTGTCATTGAAATAGTTATTTTTCTACGCCCGTGCTAAAATAGCTACTTTCACGCACGCATTTTGTTTCCGAAAGTTGTACTTTCCCGCACGGCATGCCTGAGAGTAAATTTTCCCGCACAGCATGCGGGAAAGTAAAGTACCTTGTAATATGGCCTTATAATATATATCATACATGCAATAAACTAATATTTAGACATTATTTACTAATTTATTTTAAATTTATCTATTGTGTTGGTTTTTTAATGAAATTAATGCGATTATTTCATTCATAGGGATTCTGACCAATAGAAAGCTACAGAAATCAAAATTATACTGATAAATCCATAATATACGTATTAAAAAATAATCTTACGAATATCACATGAGAGTAAGAATAAATAAGAAAATAATGCTTCATTTTTATTCAAATTTGTTGTCATTGGGCAATAGCCACTCGAGCCCTGCGGGCTCTCGTGTCTATTGCCAGACAACAAATTTTCGAAACACTGTCGCAATATTTTCAATTTATTCTCACTCTCTTGTGATATTATACCCGATAATTTTTGATATTATCCCGTCGTCAAGTGTATTACGTCAGATGCTTTTCGTTGCTATGAAAAAATACATTCAGTGACATTAAGGACAATTAAAGTTTTAAAAATTATAAAAGTGATGACTTTAAACCGTCAAATATTTATAACAACTGTGTGTTTAATTTCACTAATTTGTACTTACATAATAAATAAATTACAATAAAATTTTGGTTTTGAACAGTTTTATTCATGAAATAATCGCCACAAATTGCACTCGATCTATAAAATTATTATCGAACTTTTGCCCTCGTGACACTTTGACATAATTTCACTCCCCTTCGGGTCGTGAAATGAAAACTTTCAAAGTGTCACTCGGGAAAAATTCGATAATTTTAGAGCTCTTGTGCAATTACTACTGATAATTCGATGAAATAAAATTATTTTGACATAATGTTTAAAAGTCAGATCAATAGACCATTACAATGGTTTTGAATCGTCGTCATGGAAACCAATATCGTCGTCGAGGGAACCTATTATTGAAGTTATATTTCTTTAGGTGCGATTGAGAGTACAATTTCATAATAATGCGCGCATGCGCACACAGACAGTATGGCGTTTAGTTGCTAAATCTTTCTAGATATAAAAATAAAAATGTATACCATTTCTTAGTCATAGCCATAAATTTAGTCTTTTCTTTCTAGATATGTATAAATGTATCAGTGCAAGAAAAGGTAAGAAAAGAATATATTAGTGTTTTTAGTAAATATATTTATTATAATTTTTGTGTCTTTGGATTTGTCTTCCTCAGGAGTAAGATGAGTATTATTAAAACATTTTATTGTATATTTATTCACCTTGTCTGTTTGTTAACGTGAATTGTCATTAGGTACGTCCGCACCGATACAGACACAGTCTTCGTAGCGTATTTGGTATAGCATTCGGGCAGAGATCGAGAGGTCTTGAGTTCGAATCCAGTGCAATCCTATACTTTTCTTTATTTTTTTGAAAGCAGTAAGTACAAAATTAGTTTGGCGTTTAAAAAAAATTAAAACAAACTGTTTCAAGTATATTTATTTTTAAGAAATCATATAATAGAAGTATAACTCCTTATGTGCGTACAAAGTACACACACACATTCTTTTTTATTGAAACTTTGGTTTTGACAACCTTGTCAAAGAATTAATTTGTGTATTTTCACTCCTAAATAAAAATTGATATAACTCTATTTGTTGTGGCTTTTTTCCAAACGTACGGCCCTAGAACAAATATTGTTCCTAACTCATGCGAAAAGTGTCTTACCTGCACTCGACTGCTCGCCCAAACTCCGCTATCGCGTCGTTCGGGTCAACGGCAGTCTCGTGCGTGAAAGTATCACTTTCCGCACTAGTTAGGAAAATAACTATTTCGCACGAGACTGCCGTTGACCCGAACGACGCGATAGCGGAGTTAGGACAAGCAGTCGAGTGCGGGTAGACACTTTCCGCATGAGTTAGGAACAATATTTTTTCAAATGCCGTACGTTTGGAAAAAACCTACAAAAAATAGAGTTAAACCAATTTATATTTAGAAGTGAAAATACACAAACTTATTCTTTAACAAGGTTGTCAAAACCAAATTTTCAATATAATGGGTTACCACGACGACGATATTGGTTTCTATGACGACGATTCAAAACCATTGTAATTGTCTACTGATCTGACTTTTAAATAATATTTCAAAATAATTTTATTTCATCGAATTATCAGTAGTAATAGCACAAGAGCTCTGAAATTATTGAATTTTTCCCGAGTGACACTTTGACAGTTTTAATTTCACGAGCCGAAGGCGAGTGAAATTATGTCAAAGTGTCACGAGAGCAAAAATTCTATATTAATTTCAGAGGTCGACTGCAATTTGTTGCGATTATTTCATGAATAAAACTGTTCAAAACTAAAATTTTATTGTAATTTATTTATGTAAGTACCATTAAACACACAGTTTTTATAAATATTTGACAATGGAAAGTCATCACTTTTATAATTTTTAAAACATTAATTGTCATTAATGTCACTGAATGTATTTTTCGTAGCAACGAAGGGCATCTGACGTAATATACTTAAGGACGGGAGATTATCAAAAATTATCGATTTAATTCAGATTTCTGTAGCTCTCTATTGGTCAGAATCTCCTATGAATGAAATAATCGCGCTAATTTCATTAAAACATGAACATAATCAGATAAATTTAAAATAAATTAGTAAATAATATCTAAATATTGGTTTATTGCATGTATTATAATATACTATTATGCCATATTACAAGGTATTTTATTTTTCCACACGCCGTGCGGGAAAGTGCAACTTTCGGAAACGAAATGCGTGCGTGAATGTGGCTCTTTTATTATTATTTTATTGGAATTATTTAGTTTATTGGATTTAGATTATTATTTTATTGGAAATACGCCTGGATCCCGCGTACTAAAAAAAGTTTATTACTGGCAAGCTGAAAATTTGTTAATAGTTTAACGGTGTCTAGTCGGACAAACTTTGATGTAAGGGAACACTGGAACATGGGAAGTTTTAATTATTGTGGAACAGCTTACAGGTTTCGAACGTCAGAATAAGAAAATGTTTCATGTATTTTGTCGGACACAACTTCCAATTGATTTGTTACCCGTTCATTAAACTTTCATGCAAAAATCAGATCGCCATTTACTACCAACATAATTCCTGTTATTTGACATGTTCTAGGTGTCGGACTTGTTAAAATGCCCAACATATTTGTCGGACAAACATTTTTTCATATATTATATAAAGTTTGCTATTTAATAAACTTAAAAACAACCTGCTGGATTTCACAATCATAAAATTGATAAGATGACACGTTCAACAATTAAAATCACGTTCCAGAATTAAAAATTTCGCTGCTCCAGTGTTCCCATACATCAAAGTTTGTACGACTAGACACCGTTAAACTATTAACAAATTTTCAGCTTACGAATAAAAAAACTTTTTTTTCTACGCGGGATTCAGGCCTAGAATAATCTACTCACATTATTATACTGAGAATAGATTTTAAGTATTTTATTTCTGTTTATTTATTAGTTTCCTAATTTTGACAACTGTCAAATTTAAGGAAATGAACCTTAATAAACTTTTAGTCTTGCATTTAATGTCAAACTGTCACGAGGAACAAATCGACAATTTTAATCGCTCGAGTTTAATTCGGTACGATTATTTCAAAAATAAACCTGTATTTATAAATAATTTAAACCAATATTTTATTGACATCTTGATTTTTTCTGCAATCATTCATAACAAAAAAATATATAAACAAAAAGAAAAGATGTTTTAAATTTGATTACAGTACAGAGCCTCTACTATGTGCTAATCCGTATTTCGGAATAACCGTTTTCTCATCGGAGCACCTGGGTAGACGCATTGAACTGCAATCAAATCCTTTCATCCTTTCGGGGTAATTATCAAAATAAGATGCTACTAGCATCATCTATGAATCGAAAATCAAATAAATCAGGAAATAAAATTCGAAAATATTTATCATATGAGTTTTGTAAGTTGGAAAAATAAACATAACAGAGTGACGAAATACTCGACAAGGGAAATCTAAAATTGCTGTGAATTGACGTGAAATGCAATTTTAGATTTCCGTTGTCGAGTATTTCGCCACTCTGTTATGCTTTATTTTCCCAACTTAAAAAGCTCAGAGGATAAATAATTTCAAACTTTATTTCCTGACTTATTTGACTTTCGATTCATAGATGGTGTTAGTAAGTTAGTAGCATCTTTGGTAATTATTTTGATTATTTCATTCCTAGGAGATTCTGACCAACAGAAAGCTAAAGAAATCTCAATTAACTCGATAATTTTTGATAATCTCCCGTCGTTAAGTATATTACGTCAGATGCCCTTCGTTGCTACGAAAAAATACGTTCAGTGACATTAATGACAATTAATGTTTTAAAAATTATAAAAGTGATGACTTTCAATCGTCAAATATTTATAAAAACTGTGTGTTTAATGGTACTTTCATAAATAAATTACAATAAAATTTTGGTTTTGAACAGTTTTATTCATGAAATAATCGCAGCAAATTGCACTCGACCTCTGAAATTAATATAGAATTTTTGCTCTCGTGACACTTTGACATAATTTCACTCGCCTTCGGCTCGTGAAATTAAAACTGTCAAAGTGTCACTCGGGAAAAATTCAATAATTTCACAGCTCTTGTGCAATTACTACTGATAATTACCCCGAAAGAATTAAAGGATTTGATTACAATTAAGTGTCTCTACCCAGGTGCTCCGATGAAGAAACGGTTATTCCGAAATACGTATAAGCATATAGTAGAGGCTCTGTATTGTATTCAAATATAAACCGTCTTTTCTTTTTGTTTTAGTTTATGGTACATTCCATGTCAAATCACTCAGGCAAAACATTTTGGATCTCCGACTTGTCTGAAAATTGGTATATAGCTTCTGCGGGACGTAAAAATAAGATATTTAAGGTCAAAAAATCTTCTTCTCTTTTTTTTCTCAAAATGTTATTTTATGCGACATTACAGTGATTTGGTGTTTATTTAAACAAATTTGCATTTTATGTCGTAAAGTATCAATGAAAAACATTATAACAAGTTATTTTGGATCAAAACAAGTGTTTGATCAAATTTTATAGTGTAAAAAACGTTAAAATACCGTTTTTTACATATTCCTCCATTCCCAAAATACATCATCATCGATTTGGCTGAACATTTTCCTACAGATAGCCAAAAGATAGGACTTTAAGTGGTTAGAAGGATTTGAATTATATTACAATACCAAAAAAGTTACATGCAGTAATATCAGACTCAAAAGTATATATTAGTCCAGTCGGAATAGCATTTGTTCTTGAATGCCGAGCTGCCCAAAATTTCATTTTTCTGATTTTTAGGGGAGTCAATAGTAGCCTAAATTTAAAATCCCGAATGAATTCCTCCGTTACGTTAGCCGCCATCTTGATTTTAAAGGAGAACCTGTTTTGCTCAATATCTCCGCCATTTTTAACTTTTCGACAAAAATGGTAGGAACTGAACTTGTTTCCAATAAATCGTATTTACAATTATTACAATTTATTTTTAACAATTTTTGTCGTGAGGTCGATATTTTCGAGTTAATTGTACTTACAGTAGACGCCTATATTTTTTATTATAATATTGCATGTAACTTTTTTGGTATTGTAATATAATTCAAATCCTTCTCACCACTTAAAGTCCTATATTTTTTCTATCTGTGGGCAAATTTTCAGCCAAATCTATTATGATGTATTTTGGGAATGGAGAAAAATGTAAAAAACGGTATTTTAACGTATTCTACACTATAAAATTTGATCAAAAGCTTGTTTTGAATCAAATCAACTTGTTATAATGCCATATAATGACATTTTTTATTCCGTTCTATTAAAATATTATGTTTTACATTGATACTTTACGATAGAAAATGCAAATTTGTATAAATAAACACCAAATCACTGTAAAATTGCATAAAATAACATTTTGAAAAAAAAAAGAAGAAGAAGATTTTTTGACCTTAAATATCTTATTTTTACGTCCCGCAGAAGCTATATGCCAATTTTCAGACAAATCGGAGGTCAAAATTTTTTTGCTCCGAAATTGAGTGATTTGAAATGGAATGACCCTTATACTTTATTCACTTTTATGGATATTAAAGGAAATAATTCGCTAAAATTATTTTCGCGGTGAATGACAGGACGTGAAATGCAATTTTAGATTTCCTTTGTCGAGTATTTCGCCACTCTCTTATGCTTTATTTTTCCAACTTAAATAGCTCAGAGGATAAGTAATTTAGAATTTTATTTCCTGACTTACTTGATTTTCGATTAAAAAGATATATTCAAATTTATTTATTGTGTAACATAAAATTAAGTACCTACGTATATGATTAAGGGGCGGTTTCACCAACAACAGATAAATCGGTGAATAGTATTAACCTAAGAGCTTTACGTAACATTTACTAGCATGAACTTGTATTGTTCATCACCACAGATAATGCTTTATGGTAAAAGCCTTTGAACACCACGTTTTTCATGGCAACAACATTATTTGGGTTGAAGCTTCTCCACACACAAAACAATGCTTTTTTACATTTTTGTTGCAATACGTCGATCGACAAACTGAGCCCTTGTTCACGAGGCAGGTTTGTTCCTGTATTTCGGTGCTGGTAATGTGAAAGCCTAGGGTTCATTAGTCCCTTTTGTCTCGTTAAGCTTGTCATGGGCGTAGCTTAGCACCAAAAAAATCAAAGAAATCAAAATTTTACCAAATATAATTCTCTCCATTTTTGTTAATTTATGTCGTAAAGTCAATAATAAACCCAACAAAATTAATGATTATGTCGTGTTAGCATGTTCCCATTTAAATCGGAAAATATCGATCAGACAAATAATTTGCAAAAAAACTAATTATTGTAGGAAATTACATTTGCAACAATTTCAGTTACTTAACACATTAGTGGACACGACTGTATATGCGGATACTTCCGAAGGGGCATGACTGTCTGCATATGAAGACGTGTCCGTAAATATGTTAAGTTACTTTTTAGTTCTTTCCGTTTTTGTCGAAAAGTTAAAAAAACAATCGAAGATACTGAGTAAAGACGGTTTTACATTAAATTCAAGATGGCGGCTAACCCGACTGAGGAATTTAATCGAGATTTAAATTTACATTACTCGCGTTCCCCCTATAGGTTACAATATTTATAATGGGGTAGCTGGCTTTGCAAGGTTAGGCCTTTTTTCCTCTACTGTTTACGTCTTTAAAATCCCTAACGATATTTTTCTGTCTAACTAGCTTCAGCTTCGTTGAAAATTTCTTTCATATCATATTTTCATATTTTAAATTTTTTCATATTTTTAAGTTTTTTTTTGTTAGTTGTTAATCTTGTCATTTTATGTTCTATTATTTAGGTGAGAAGTAAATTAAATAATAATCCAGTTTTATTTAATTAATGTCCGACTGGTACATAATTTTACAAAATAATGACATGATTTTAAAGTCAGTTAAATATGATAATATAACGCCCTAAGGCGTTATTTTGAAGAATAACGCCCAAGGGCATTAATTTTAAATAACTAGATAAATAACTGTCAAGTTGACAAATAACAACCAAGTAAAACTATGGTTACCACAATTATTTATTTGAAAACTAATTGATAGAAAATTCATTCAAATTTTTTGCATATAAAGAATAATTTAGTCTGACACTAAACGTTGAAGGCACCACGGGTATTATAGATAATAACGCTTTCGGTCAACGTATATCCCTCGGGCCAAAGGCCCTCGGTATATACACCATTGACCTCAAGCGTTATTATCCTTATGATACCTTTGGTACCTTTATTATATAATAACTATTTAGTTTAGTTACTATATTAGTATATTAGTTAGTATATAATAATTATTTAGTCACTGGCTAACATTTTTTTTGTATTAAACATTTTTCAACTTTAATCAATTAGGATTATCTGTTAAATCAGAAATATGTTCCGCTATTTATATATAATTTATTATCCGCTGCGGTTTCTTTTACAAGTTGAAAATTTAAAGTGCCTGAGGTTTTCCGGAAGTTTTTGTGGCACTGGCACTGTTCCCGGTTACAAAGTGGAAAAGCTTTACAGTGTTGCCTAGTGATAGAAAATAATATTAGCTGAAATATTATAGGGATCAGGATTTTACATACAGTAATACATAGCTAATGCATAGTATTTTATGTTATTGTAAGAAATTAATTTACAGCCCATCATAAACTCGGATTTTCCAAGATATTTCATATACTAGCATGCATCTAACTTTTTTCTAATGGTAGGTGAGTCCAAGCGGTTATTTTGCGTGGGGTTCTGATTTCCCATCAGAAAATCATATGGGGAGAAAACTTGTACCTTGTAAATGCACCGCTATCATATACAGGGTGTTTCATTAATAATTGTCCATATAGTAACTGGAGAAACCTTAGCACAAAATACGAAGATTTAACCTAAAACACTTAAATAAATGTGGTTCCTTACTAAGTTACAGGGTGTTTTATATAAAAATTTAAAAAATATTTTTGCTCAGCATTTTAAAACTATACGACGTATCCTTTTCCTACTTGGCAGAAAGTGCTACTACTAGACAACCTACTAAATACTGATAAACAAACGTTTCTAGCTACTACCAGAGGCGTACGACAGGGGATTGTGAATGTTTAACCCTTCTCAATTTCTTCGCCACTGGAGGAATTACTATTTTAGTGCCATTTTTAGATTTTCCAATACTTTCTACGTAAATAATATACTCTTCATTGGTAACGATAAAGTCATCAGTTTTCGAGATATTTGAAGTTAAATATGAAACGGTACAGTTATTTTGATTAATTTATGATATGATTCATAATGATTAAAAATTAAAAAATTATTTGTACCCAGTACTTTAAAACTATTTGGCGTATCCTTATCATACTTAGCAGAAAGTGTAAGTACTGTACACCCTACTAAATTAAGATAAATAAACGTTTCTAGCAACTACCAGAGGCATACGACAGGGGATAGTGGCTGGTTGACCCTTCCCAAATTCTACGCCACTGACAAAATTGGATATTTTAGTGTAATTTTTTTATTTTGCAATACTTATTATATAAATAAAATACACTTCATTCGTAACGATAAAATGATTAGTTTTCGAGATATTTGAAATTAAAAATGAAGCGACACAATACATTAATCAAAATAACCGTGTCGTTTCATTTTTAACTTCAAAGATCTCGAAAACTAATGACTTTATCGTTACAAATGAAGAGTATATTATTTTCGCCAGTGTCGTAGAATTTGTAAAGGATCAACCATTCACTTTCCCCCGTCGTACGCCTCTGGTAATAGCCAGAAACGTTTGTTTAACATAATTTAATAGTTTGTACAGTACCTATACTTCCTGCCAAGTATGAAAAGGATACGTCGAATAGTTTTAAAATTCTGAGCAAAAATATTTTTTTAATTTTTAGATAAAACACCCTGTAACTTATTAAGGAACCACATTTTATTTAAGTGTTTTAGGTTAAATCTTTGTATTTTGTGCTAAGGTTTCTCCAGTTACCATATGGACAATTATTAATAAAACACCCTGTATATATGGACTCTTAATACAGGGGCGTGCGTTGGAGAAGGTGAGTAAAAAATCTAATCTTAGAAATACTCGAAATCCTCAGATTAAGACAAAGTAAGTTAAGTACATGAACAATAGCGTATATTTCAAAAAACTGACGATTTTAACGGGTTGTAAGGAAAGGGACGAGTCACAAAGTTTCATAAAAATGCGAATATTTTGCGAAACGAACATCAGATCGAAAAACTGCAAAATAGATTGCGATTCCTTGCGTAAAAATAAGTAACATTTATTCGAGACATTTTTTCGAATTATGGATATATGGTGTTGTCACCAGAAAAAAAAAAACGATTCTTGGAAATTGAGAATTAAATAAAAAAATGGGAAATCCCCACTAAAATAAAAAACTTAATTATTTCTGGTTTTGGTTTTAGTTAAACATATAAATATTAAGAATACCAAATACCTACATATGTGTATATGTAATTATTTCAATTTAGGTATATAATGTACCTAAAAGCACCTAAATTATTTAATTTTGAAGTTTGAACTCTTGACAAAAACGCATCCATAGAAAAAGGACAGTGTACAACACGTGAGATGATGACATATTATTTCTTCCTCGCTTGATTTGCGGCACGTGAGACATATGTCCTTTTTCTCACTTGTTGTATAATATACTATAGTATATAGGCTTCTCGTATTCAGCTACTGTGTAAACATTTCAAATCTTGAGACGTTTCTAGGTTGTAGTGGGATTTTAACATAAATCATAAAATTTTAAAATTGTGGCAACACTGATTTCCAATATTCAGTCAGAAGAGTAGAAGAGAGAAGTAGAACTCGATAGATATTCGACAGACCGTCTTTGAGTCGTATTCGCAGCCATTATTTCCATACTCTCGGGTTGCAACAAAGCGTTTTTCTCAACGGATCCATTAAACTAACATTTAAATTAGTGGAGCTATGACGACAGAACAAATAACTCAATTTTAAATGAGCCGAAGGTCACAAAAAGTACTCCCCAGCAAAGTCCATTTCTAAAAATTTAAATACTCTTAACATGTTAAAAGGGCGGATGCAGAAAAAATGGAAATATTGATTAACCAAGGACAGGTAGAAGGCTGAAGATCACAAGAAAGATCCTTAACAAGATGTATCAACCAAATTACCGGCATATGCAAAACACCTATGCATCGAGTTAAAACAAACGACCAGAGACAAAGGTATCAAACCATCTATATACGTAAATAATACAATCGTTGTTGATCAAATTTTTAACCTTGAATATCACCTATATTGTAACGCTGAGAGTTACGGTCAAGTTAGATCCAGGATAGATATAAAAATAGAAATAAAAATAAAAATAAAAATAAATAAAATAAAAAATAAAAACGTTTATTGCCTTAATAAAATTTACATTGCATTCTAACTTAAGATATTTCATTTTCTTCATCCAAGTGTTCCGCTATATGCACCATCTCCTCTGAACTGCATCCTTGGGACTTGATTCTTCACTCGTTGTTTGTTTCCTGGACATCTTCTTCTGACCGGTTTGCAACCACCTGGCTATCGTCTGATCATGTGGTCAATCAGACGGTGTTTTTCTCTTAATATCCTCTGGATCCTGTTATTCTCGAGGATATTCCTGGTCTTTAGGAGTCTTCTTGTGGCCTAGTGGAAGAAGTAATGTGTCCTTTTCTCGGACACCTCCCTCAGTGATGTATACTGGAGCCTTTCCTGGATGGTTGCATTTGTCACCCGGTCCTGCCATGCTGAGCCATCGATGATTCTGTAGCATGAGGTTTCGGTGCCTTCTAATCTTCTCCAGTTGGTATTGGCTGTGGAACTCCATACTGGTACGGCGTATAGCATCATGGACCTCACGTATGCTTGGTACAGTTGAATCTTCTTCTTCTTTGACAATGGAGATGACCTGAAAATATAAGGCAGAATTAGTCTTTTTACCGTAGTGGCTTTTTCCTTGATTTTCTTTGTATGCAGAGTGAAGTTGAGTCTACTGTCCAGGTGAATGCCTAGGTGCTTCACTGATGGTGTTGATTGGATGATGTTTCCTCTCATCGTTAGTTCAGTTGGAGGTGGTCCGGATTGTTGTGTGAAGATGATGAACTGCGTCTTCTCAGTATTGATTTTTATTTTCCATTTATCAGCGAAGTCAGCTATCCTCTCTAGGTGGTTTTCTAGTGTTTGAACTATTTTTCTTTCTTGTTTACCTGAAGTGTAGACTGCTGTATCATCTGCATACAAGGCTGTGCTGGTTCTCGCGTCAGTTGGAAGATCTGAAACAAAAATATTATATAAAATTGGGGACAGAATACTGCCTTGAGGCATCCCTTGCTGTACTTCTTGCATCCTGGACATCTTTCTGTCAGCTGAGACCTGAACAGTTCTATTATTTAAATATTTGTCACACATGTTAACTAAATAATGAGGTAGTCTTGCCTTGTCCATCTTGCAGATTAGTGCTTTCTTCCATACCGTGTCGTCTGCTTTTTCTATGTCTAGAATAGCCATTCCTGTTTTCTGCTTTCTGTTGAACCAGATAGAGTAGGTAAGAGCCGCTTTTAGAGGGATGTCCAAAGTATTATCTATCAGAGACCTATAATTATGGGTATTAAGGATCCGCCTTCTTCGCTGCTACGTGTTTATGGTCTTACGTTATGGTGTAGAGCCTTGGACTGTGAATAAAATGAATCTAAATCGTCCTGTGACTTTCGAAATGTGGTGCTGTAGATGAATTTTAAGAGTTTCTTGACCGGAGAAGATTTGTAACTCCTTAATATTAGAATATCTCAGTAAGACTCCTGGTATTATCAAAATCGTTAAGAAGAGAAAGCTGGATATTTTGGATATGTAATGAGAGGTCCCAAATAGGTTGTTACAAAATACTATGCAAGGTAAAATAGCAGGCATACGCAGTCCAGGACGAAGAAGGACTGAATGATTGAAAAAATTGCATGATTGGTTTGTGTTGATGTTATTTAGGGTGGGAGTGAATAAGATTAAGATAGATATGATGGTAAAAAATGTGCTGAAAGGACATGCTACATGAAAAGGAGGAGATACAGGTTTAAGGAGACATACAAAAATTCACATCAGTGTCACCAATATTCTCAATCAGTGGGGTCAGGACTAAATATCGAGAAACACAACTACATCAGGCATTTAATTTGAAATGTAATATAATTTAATACTTTATGGTGTCGAGTCTTGTACTGTAGAAGAAGAACTTCTTGGTTGAAGAACTTGCAATATTGGCATTGTGTTGTTGTTATTTAGGGTGGCAGTGAATAACATTAAGATAGCTATGATGGTAACCAACGTTCTAAAAAGACATGGTACATGAAGAAGAAGAGACAGAGGTTTTTGGAGATGGAAAATTCATGATATAAATATGATCCCTGCACTCAATCCGGAGGGTCATGTATGAATATAGAGAACCAAAAATACACTAAGCATTAAATTTGAAATTTAATATCGATCTAAGGTACCTTTGAGAATTTTGAGTTTGAAGTTTGACAACTGTTTTTGAGACTTTCAGTTCTTTCCTTAGTGTAGTACATTTGTTTCCAATATCAGTGAAAAGGAAGTGTACATTGTCAGGATTCACTGACATTAAAAAAAGAACATTTTGGAGTTTATGTCAGTGTTTGCTATTTTATTTCACTTAAACTGATTTTAAAACTAAAAAAATACAACTTTAATTACAACAATAATTATTGTTCCAATAAATAATTTGTATATACAAGGTGTTTGGTAAAGAATGGGTCATAGCTTAAACTTAGATTCCTGAACTTAAAATATGTCGATTTAAGCTAACTTACCTTAGTACGAAAGTTGATAATAACCGAAATACAGGGTGTAAAAATTAAACTTTTATTTTATTTATTCTTAAATATTTCCTGACAGGCACAGGATAAAAACACGAAATTTTGTAAGCGGGGGTTATTTTGGGACGAGAAATCTACATTCGTCACCAAAAAGATGTATTAACCAAAGGGCGCCACAGATGTCGTTCAGCGCTCATGTAACACGTTCGATTTTTTTTATCCCCTACTCTACATACTTTTTGAATTAAACCGTTTATTTTCTTAATATTTTTATTTAAAAAAAGGTATACTACATTCATCTCGCTAAACTCAACTGTTTTTGAGATAAAGCATTAAATCTTCGATACAACATAATTTTTTGCATAATATCATTGTTGTAGTTTCACCCGAAAAATAGACTTAAAACCATAATAATTTTCTCGGTTCTCCATTTGAAGAAATTTGCGATACGTTTTTGGAAATTTTTATGGTTTTAAGTTATTTTTCGGGTGTAACTACAAAGAGTTTATGCTAAAGATTATGTTGCCTCGCAGATTTAAAATGCGTTTATCTCGAAAACGGTTGAGTTTAGCGAGATGCATGTAGTATTAGTCTAAGAGCTAGTGAACCCTCCGACTAACGGTCTTCCTGAAAGGTTAGAAACTTGTATAGTGATAACTCATAGCACACCAAGGTTAAAGACCATGACCTGGCAGGCATCAGCCCTGCACGTGTATCTACCAGGTGAATCGAAAAGTGCAAATTTAGGGGGTAAAATAAACTTTCTCCTGTAAGGTTTAAATTTAAGTATGTGTTTGAATAAGTCATTAAGAAGAAATGTGTACAATGACAGGCGATTCTGAACAGCATAAGACATTGCCAGGCGAGGGGAAGATTAGGGTTTTTTCCTAAAATTATTTTTTTTGCATCAAAGTTTTTTTAGGTCTTTTGAATCATTGTAAACAGAAAAGGTCTTTGGTGACTTTTCCCTTAGGTTCATAGTTTTTGACATATAAGCGATTAAAAAGTTTAAAAATTGCGAAATCGGCAATCTTTAACCCTGAATTGGACATTTAACTGAAAATTTCAATGTTTCCAAGGTAGGTAGATATTCTTTAAACATCGATTGATGAAATCCCGAAGAGTTTTTGCAATACAATATTGAAAACCCGTTTGTTTTTTAATTGCCAATCAAACGGGCGCGACACTGTAATATAAGTGGGGACGTTTGAGTTTGCATAAATTCATTATCTCGAGAATGGGAAAATTTGAAGAGATATCTTCAGACAGGTCGACTTTTATTTTTAAATTAGGACTTTTTGGCATATTATATATAATACCAGTGACGTCATCCATCTGGGCGTGATAACGTAATCGATGATTTTTTTGAATGGGAGTAGGGGTCGTGTGGTAGCTTATTTGAAAGGTTATTTAATTCTATATTCAGTAATATAAACGTAAATATGATTATTTATACAGGGTGTGCAGAAAATTTTTCTTTTTATAAACTAAAAAGGGGTAGTTCCCTGGATTGGCTGTATACCTTATAGTTAAACAAACTGGAACATGAAGTAAAAACCACTTCTATGTAAAAGGTATATTTACTAAAAATTTTTAGAATCCCAATGGATTCAATAAAATGAGTTCATCAGAACGTTTTCAAACCTATCGGTCCATCATCAGTGATTTGAATACTTGCAAAATAGCCCCAGAACCAAACAATGGTTGTGATTATAAATAAATCTACATTATGTTGAAATAAATTTAAAATGGCTAAACGCCGATGTTCAAGGATTAAACCTCTGGGAACATGGTGAAACTCTACCGGAGGACCCAATCAACCATCTTCGGTCAACGATGACTACTAAGTAAGATGACTACTAAGATGGTTGATTGGGTCCTCGGGTAGAGTTTCACCATGTTCCCAGAGGTTTAATCCTTGAACATCGGCGTTTAGCCATTTTAAATTTATTTCAACATAATGTAGATTTATATATAATCACAACCATTGTTTGGTTCTGGGGCTATTTTGCAAGTATTCAAATCACTGATGATGGACCGATAGGTTTGAAAACGTTCTGATGAACTCATTTTATTGAATCCATTGGGATTCTAAAAATTTTTAGTAAATATACCTTTTACATAGAAGTGGTTTTTACTTCATGTTCCAGTTTGTTTAACTATAAGGTATACAGCCAATCCAGGGAACTACCCCTTTTTAGTTTATAAAAAGAAAAATTTTCTGCACACCCTGTATAAATAATCATATTTACGTTTATATTACTGAATATAGAATTAAATAACCTTTCAAATAAGCTACCACACGACCCCTACTCCCATTCAAAAAAATCATCGATTACGTTATCACGCCCAGATGGATGACGTCACTGGTATTATATATAATATGCCAAAAAGTCCTAATTTAAAAATAAAATTTTATTTTTATTTCATCAGTTATTCATTTTATATCAGTTTATTTTTCTTTTTCTTTTGTGAAATTAATTTAATAAAAAAAATTTTTGTACACACTGTACAAATAATTATGTTAATGTTTATATTACTGAAGAGAGAATTAAATAACCTTTCAAATGAGCTATCACACAACTCCACTCTCATTTATTTAAAAAAATCATCGATTACCTCATCACCCAGATGGATGACGTCACTAGCATTATATATATGCGAAAAAGTCCTAATTTAAAAATAAAAATCGACCTGTCTGAGGATTTCTCTTCGAATTCGTCCATTCTCGAGATAATGAATTTATTCCAACTCAAACATCCTCACTTATACTACAGTGTCGCGCCCGCTTGATTAGCAATTAAAAAACAAGGGGGTTTTTGATATTGTATTGCAAAAATCTATTGGGATTTTATCAATCGATGTTTAAAGAATATTTACCTACCTTGGCAACATTGATATTTTCAGTTAAATGTCCGATTCAGGGTTAAAAATAGCGAATTTCGCAATTTTTAAAATTTTTAATCGCTTATATGTCAAAAACTATTAACCTAAGCGAAAAGTGACTAAAGACCTTTTCTGTTTGGAATGATTCAAAAAACCTAAAAAATGTTTTTTCGATGCAAAAAAATAATTTTAGGAAAAAACCCTAATCTTTCCTCTCGCCTGGCAAGGTCTTATGGTGTTCAGAATCGCCTGTCATTGTACACATTTCTTCTAAATGACTAACTCAAACACACACTTAAATTTAAACTTTACAGGAGAAAGTTTATTTTACCCCTAAGCTATGCACTTTTCGATTCACCTGGTAGATACACGTGCAGGGCTGAAGCCTTCCAGGTCATGGTATTTAGCCTTGGTGTGGTATGAATTATCACTATACAAATTTATAGCCTTACAGGAAGACTGTTAGTCGGAGGGTTCACTAGCTCTTAGACTATATACCATTTTTAAGTAAAAGTATTAATATAATAAAAGGTTTGTTTTAGGAAGTATGTAGAGTGGGTAATAGAACCAAACACCCTGTATACGTGTCTTTTATTCAGCTACTGTGTAAATATTTTAAATCTTGAGACGGACTCTATTTTTTAGTACGATGTACCATAAAGTATAAAATGTTAAAATTGTGGCAACACTGATTTCCAATATTTATCCAGAAGAGAGAAGTAAAACTCGACAAATATTCGACAAACCGTCATGGAGTCGTATTCGGAGCCATCAATTCCATACCCTCGGGCCGCAACAAAGTGGAACTAGTGGCAATAGCTCACAGCATGGCGCTACCGAGATGTCCCCAACTGGCGGAGAGATAACAGCGAGGGGTTTATAGTCGTTTTATGTCATGTCGGTGTAGCGAGCAGCCCCCAGTTCCATTTTCGGGACTATTAATACTAACATGATCATTAAGTTTATATAAGTAATATACACCAGCACGAAATCCTGGAGCTGGAAACCTACGCTAGCTAGTGCTGTTTGATATATGAGCTGACTAAAGCGGTCATTTTTGAATTTATTACGAGCTCTAATATTACGAGGTAGCAATAATCCTGCTTTTCCATTTGGATCAAACTTAATGCTCTCAACATAATATTAAAGTGATTACTTCGAATTATTCCATTACATTACATGATAATCGCTCACCTGTAGAATCGAAAGATTAATAGCGTGTTTACTTGTGTAATTTTAAGTTTATATAATATTAAACACTTGACTTACGAAGGCAGATCGATGTGCTACCCCAACCAAAACTTTCAATTTTTTTTCTTCTGTTGATTCCAATAAACAGTTGTCACCTAATCTCTGCCATGTAAATTTCTATATACAATTTTCCAACCAATATGGTTGATACCGTGTGATGCCAGGGGTTAATCTGAAAATATTTGTAACATCCTTCAAAATCTGATAACATAATGTAACCGCAACTGTTTAAAATCAATTTAAGGGTTTTTACCCATACATTTTGGTGGCTTAAAACATGTAAACCTGTGATAACACTGATGATGGAATATCTATTCCGAAAACGTTTTATGACACAGCCCTTTTTAGGAATTTTAAGTACATATACCTTTTACAAAATAAGGTTTTTATTTATTTCTAAAAAATAGTTTGTTAATTAAAAGTTAAAATCTTTATCTACACCATCCTCCCATCTAAGTTTTGACCTATCTCTCCATCTATATCCCATAGGATCTGACATGCGGATTTGTCTAGGAAGAATGTTCTGTTGCAATTTTAATAAGTGTCCTGCCGATCATATTCTTCCTATTTTTAAGAAAGATATCACGTCTTTACCACCAGATATATATTTGTATTTGTGGTGCTTGTCATAGTTTTACCTCTTTCTCCAAATACGCTTTTCACAGAGATCACCAAATATTCCTCTCAGGATGCTTCGTTCAAATGCCATCAAGAAGTTTTCATCTGTCTTTGAAAAGGTCCAGGTTTTCGATCCATATCTGAGCTTCTTTGGATCCATATTCATGAAATATGTCATACTGGCAGTATAAGGGTTTACTATATTGCTATTTTTGGTTGCTGGTTTAGGTTTTATTGTGTTTAGGCAATTATAATTGTGTTTAAATTGACCAAAAAGGCTTTTGTTTGCCAGAATTGTTCTCTGTTTGATTTCTACCGTCATGGAGGTAACAGCAAGGGGTTAGAGTCGTTTTATATCATGTCGGTGTAGCGGGCAGCTCCCAGTTCCATTTTCGGGACTATTAATACTAACATGATCATTAAGTTTATATAAGTAATATACACCAGCACGAAACCCTGGACCTGGAAACCTACGATAGCTAGTGCTGTTTGAATTATGAGCTTAGTAAAGCGGTCATTTTTGAATTTATTACGAGCTCTAATATTACGAGGTAGCAATAATCCTGCTTTTCCATTTGGATCAAACTTAATGCTCTCATAATAATATTAAAGTGATCACTTCGAATTATTCCATTACATTACATCATAATCGCTCACCTGTAGAATCGAAAGATTAATAGCGTGTTTACTTGTGTAACTCTAAGTTTATAAATTAAACACTTTACTTACGAAGGTAGGCCAATGTGCTACCCCAACCATAAGTTTTAATTTTTTTTCTTCTGTTGATTTCAATAAGCTAAAAACTAGTTTGCTAAGTTAAAGTTTAAATCTCTATCTACACCATCCTCCCATCTAAGTTTTGACCTATCAATTCATCTATGTCCCATAGGATGTGACATGCGGATTTGTCTAGGAAGCATGTTCTGTTGCAATTTTAATAAGTAGCTTCTCGATCTTAGTTTTCCTATTTTTAAGAGGAATATAATGTCCCTACCACCAGATATATATTTTTATTTTTGTGGTGCTTGTCATAGCTGTACCTCCTTCTCCAAATACGCTTTTCACAGAAACCACCAAATATTCCTCTCAGGATGCTTCGTTCAAATATCATCAATAAGTTTTTATCTGTATTTGAGAATGTCCAAATTTTCGATCCATATCTGAGCTTCTTTGGATCCATATTCATTAAATATGTCATACTGGCTATATAAGGGTTTGGTATATTGCTATTTTTGGTTGCTGGCTTAAGTTTCTAATTTTCTTGTGTTTAAATTGACCAAAAATGCTTTTGTTTGCCAGAATTGTTCTCCGTTTGATTTCTACCGCCATGGAGATAACAACGAGGGGTTATAGTCATTTTATATCATGTCGGTGTAGCGAGCAACCCCAAGTTCCATTTTCGGGACAATTAATACTAGCATGATCATTAAGTTTATATAAGTAATATACACCAGCACGAAATCCTGGAGCTGGAAACCTACGCTAGCTGGTGCTGTTTGAATTATGAGCTGACCAAAGCGGTCTTTTTTGAACTTATTACGAGCTCTAATATTACAAGGTAGAAATAATCCGGCTTTTCCATTTGGATCAAAATCCTAATGCTCTCAACACAATATTAAAGTGATTACTTCGAATTATTCCATTCAATTACATCATAATTGCTCACCTGCAGAATCGGAAGATTAATAGGTTGGTGTTTACTTTATGAGATTATAAGTTTATATATTAAACACTAGATTTACGAAGGTCCCAATGTGCTACCCCAAACTCAAATTTCAATTTCTTTTCTGAAAACTTTCTTTTGTTGAAAATAAGCTCAAACGTAGTTGAATGAGTTATAGTTGGATAAAAACTACACTACATAAAGAACGTAACGTGTTATCTAAAAAGCAAGGTATTACTATTTAAATAAGAAATTGCAATACTAGATAGAGAAGAAAATACCACAGAAAACTTTAAAATTTATCTCTTCTTCTTATTCTACTTGTTAAAGATCTGTCGGTCTGTTAATTTCGAAGTTGAAGTATTTCTTGAGAGGCAGACTGCCAGCTATCTCTCCATCTTTTTGGTGGTCTCCCCGGTGGACGATTGTCAGCTGGTTTTCCTTCTAGCGCAATTCTTGCTAGTCTAGGCTCCTCCATTATTTTTATATGACTGAATCATTCTTTTCGTCTTTGCCTACCCCATCTTATTACATCTTGCACGCTACATTGTTCGCTGATGATGTTGTTTCGTATTCTATCCCTTCTTGTCTTCCCTGCTATTGCTCTTAGTGTCTTTATTTCGTCTCTTTGTAGCAAGCTTTTGGTTTTATTGGTGTCTTTTCTTGACTCAATACCAGAAGTCATAACAGGTTTAATGCAAGTCTTATAAATTCTAACTTTGCTGTCCATTTTCATGTACGGGTTATTCCAGACCACATCTCTCAAACATCTGGGCATGACTGTGGCCTTGTTTATTTGTCCTCTAAAGTCTCTGGCTGGATCATGAAAACTTGATAAATCTACACCTAGATATTTGCACTGGTTTAGCTTTTCTATGGGTTTCCCCTCTACCACGTGGGTGCATCTAATTGGATCTTTCCCAATGGTAAAGCATTTTGTTGTCGTCGACAGGAACATTTTAGAGATTGTTGGGTGTCGGTGGGAGGGGGAGGGGGCGTTTACGACTTTAGTTGTGAAGTTCCTGTTCAAAGAATTTATTCTCACGATAATTATGGGGATATTAGGAATGTTATGGATTTAATTTGAGGGGAATCTCCAATCTTTGTAGTTTGCTCCACGCAGGATTCTACGTTCTGCACTCAAGAACTCCAGGTTTTGTAGTCTATTGAAAAGACAGTGGAAACCACATGTGTACTCAATAGCGGGTGGAATATAGGTCTTGTAAGTGTGGATGAGAGTTTTGGTATGTGTCTTGCCAATTTTCCCAAATATAGGGTGGAGTATTCTGGCTCAATTTTTTACCCTATCTAAAGTTACCTTTAGATCTGCATCTCAGTTGAGAGTCCTGGTAAACAGTACTCACAAGTAGGTTGCAATCGGGCTGAGCAAGAGCCTTTCTCCCATCAGTCTCACTACCTCTAGGTAGGTAGCCATATGTATATATACCCCACAGAAGGTCTCTAATGAGAGTGAAACGTACACAAGGACTTCTATGGCGGTCTCTGAATGAACTGAAATATAAGACGTCTCTTAATTTCGTTTTACAGCGAAATATTTTACGAATCCAAACTTTATGCTTTATGCCTAGTATCCCTAATCCATAAAAAATAAAATTAGTAATTCCTTTTGTCAATATAAATATTATTTTTATTCTCATCCAATAAACCGTGAAGGTCGCCATAAGCCCCAGATTAAGTTACCGTTTTCGACAACATATATATAATATACACTGTCGAGGATTACTTATCAGCTTTTTAAATTCAGCAAAAAAATACAAGCTATTGCGTGTAATATTTCAAGCGGTAAAAATTATTTCGTGACAACTCAGTGTTTTCCTTGAAAAAGAGATATTATCGCATTTTGTGTTGGGGTTTTCACGTATATACGCAAAATTTGCTTGACTAGTCCAGGCTGTAGGTGAAAAAACGTGTTTGAATAAATTTGCTGATTTTTGTGTTATTACATAATACAGTTCCATTAAAAAAAATTTCCAAAATTTCACGCCTCAAAAACTAATAATAAATGTCGCCAGGGTTGGGGGGGTACAACCGCCTCCTTTATTTAGATGGACGTACAGTCCGTCTAATTTACTTACCGTTGCACGTCATTGTCTACGCCAGAGATCTAAGTTGACATAGTTGCCAAAGTATAAAAAAATCCTGAATCCATTTAAATCAAATAGATCACACAATTATTGTAAACGTGCATTATACAACAAATTAATATTCAATGCAAATAAATAAAAACTTAAGAAATATAGAACAAGAATTAAGTTATGATCTTACGTTAAAGTAAAAATAATAAAAACAGTAAATATAATAAAACAAGCACTTAGCGTAAATAATATAAACAAATATGAAGTGTCATCACCGCAACTGTCAAATAAATGTTACCAATTTATTCCAAAATGTCACCTTCGTTCGATGACAGTTTCAGTTTGTTCCGAACAAATGTGCTTCATAAAAACGCTTTATAATCCATTTATACAAAACTAAATGAAACATATTATTGTGCATTTCTTTAGGTTAACATTAATAGGAATCTTCAAATATTATTTCTACGCGTATATTATAATAAAATATGTGTAGTGGCTGTTATTCCAGTGTACTCGGCAAAACGATTCTAAATACAATACTGTAAAGCTAGGCTATTTTTTACTATTAGCGGGTCATCAGCGTATCGTGTTTTTTAAACCTATCAGGTGTTTCCAAAACCTGATAGTTTTCAAAAATTCCTGAATTATATCCTGAAATCGACCTGTTTTTACCCACAGCTTGGGCTATACTGTGAAAGGTAGAAACATAACATTTTCATTGTTGCTGAGGCGTTATTCAATCCGTAAGGCCATTTAGTTCAAACAGGAAAAACAAATTATAGTCATTGTAGCCAGGTTCCCTAAATTAATTTAATACAATTTTCAGTCACGTTAAAATATGGAAATTTGTGAGGTGAAAAGATATTTTAATCAAGTTTGAATATTAAGAAGGCCTTGTTCCTCGCAAGAATATAATGAACGAAATTGTAGGAATCTTCAGTTTAAAACTTGAGTGGAATATCTATTAAAAACTTTATTATTCTGTCACGTTTTAATAAAAGTGTATCTTTTGTTTAAAGAGGTAAAAAACATGTTAACATAATACAGATATACGTAACCTATGTAGATGTGCAATGAGCTATTGCAGTATGCAGCAAAATAAACAGCACTGAAATGAATATTGAAATGTTTATGATTATTTTATTTTTATATATTTAGGGGTGAACCATTTGAAATCACTCAATTTTGGAGCAAAAAAAAATCTGCGGGACGTAAAAATAAGATATTTAAGGTCAAAAAATCTTCTTCTTCTTTTTTCCTCAAAATGTTATTTTATGCGATTTTACAGTGACTTGGTGTTAATTTAAACAAATTTGCATTTTCTATCGTAAGGTATCAATGCAAAACAAAATATTTTATTAGAAGGGTCTCAAAAATGTCATTATATGTCATTATAACAAGTTACCTTGATTCAAAAAAAGTTTTGATACAATTTTATATTGTAGAAAACGTTAAAAAACCGTTTCTTACATTTTTCTCCACTCCCAAAATACATCATAATCGATGTGGTTGAAAATTTGCCCACAGATAGCCAAAACATAAGACTTTAAGTGGTGAGAAGGATTTGAATTATGTTACAATACCAAAAAATTTACATGCAACATCATAGTCAAAAATATAGGCGTCTACTGTAAGTACAATTAACTCGAAAATATCGACCTCACGACAAAAATTTTTAAAAAGATATTACCTGAAATAATTGTAAATACGATTTATTTGGAACAATTTTAGTTCCTACCATTTTTGTAGCAAAGTTAAAAATAGCGGAGATATTGAGAGAAAATAGGTTCTCTTTTAAAATCAAGATGGCGGCTAACGTTACGGAGGGATTCATTCATGGTTTTAAATTTAGGCTACTATTGACTCTCCTGAAGATTAGAAAAATAAAATTATGGGTTGCTCGGCATGCAAGGTCAAATGCTATCCCGACTGGACTAATATACTTTTGAGTCTGATGT
This sequence comes from Diabrotica virgifera virgifera, assembly GCF_917563875.1. Lineage (NCBI taxonomy): Eukaryota > Metazoa > Arthropoda > Insecta > Coleoptera > Chrysomelidae > Diabrotica > Diabrotica virgifera. The sequence goes on along the minus strand of NC_065446.1, from coordinate 22,417,191 downwards.
TACTGCATGTAACTTTTTTGGTACTGGAATATTATAATTCAAATCCTTTTAACCACTTACAGTCCTAGGTTTTGGCTATCTGTGGGCAAATTTTCAGCCAAATCGATGATGATGTATTTTGGGAATGGAGGAAAATGTAAAGAACGGTATTTTAACGTTTTCTACACTATTAAATTTTATCAAAAACTTGTTTTAAATCAAATTAACTTGTTATCATGCCACAGAATGACATTTTTGAGTCCCTTCTATTAAAATATTATGTTTTTCATTGGTACTTTAAGATAGAAAATGCAAATTTGTTTAAATAAACACCAAATCACTGTAAAATTGAATAAAATAACATTTTGAGACAACAAAAGAAGATTTTTTGACCTTAAATATCTTATTTTTACGTCCCGCAGAAGCTATATACCAATTTTCAGACAAATCGGAGATCCAACATTTTTTGCCTGAGTGACTTGACATGGAATGTACCTTAGTATTAGTCGAGGAAATGAAGCATTTTGGCTCGCAATTCTTTCGTCCAGCATGGATTTACTTAAAATTTTCACAGAAAGTAGGGAATACCCCAAGGATCATTTTCTATATCATGCCGCTGTACACTAAAACCTTGGGGGTGGTTGCCACCCCAATTTTTTATTACATTTTAACCATGTAAATCGAAGTAAAACGTAATTCTAAGAAAAAAATGTGTTTTACATTCTCTTCGTAAAACTTATATTTTCGAGTTATTCGCGGTTGAAAGTAACAGTTTTTCGACGAATAAATCCACTTTTTTAGAGAGTTTTTTGAGAATAACTCGAAAAATACCTATGCATTTAATCAAAAAAACTCTAGCGACTGAAATTATGTCTTTTAGTAATACAAACCAAATTATTTTTCTATAATATTTTTTTTCGACCAATACAAATCAAGATACGGCATGTTGAAGGTTAGCTTTTTTCGTCAAATGTATAATTTGAAATATTCAAAGCCAAATAACGGGAAAGCTATGCATTTTTCGAGGAAAACCAACAAATCTTTTTTCAAGGATACAATTAGACCTTTCAAAAGAAAAAAAGAGAAAGTTTCTAGCATAAAAATTGAGTGACTTATGATTAAAAAAAGACGGTATCTGCATTTCTTCATGAAAAAATCATTGAAAATAACCCCCTAACTAACCTCCTAATTAAAAATTGGCCTTCACCTTTCTGTAATTCCTTTTATATTTGTATTAGCAATACACCCAAGAAGTTTGACCCATTTAAAAGGCCCAATTTTAAAAAAATTGGAGTTTAAATAAAAATCGATTTTTTGCAATTTCGTATTTTTCAACATTTTCTTTAAAATATCTCCGAAAATACTAGAGATACGAAAAAAATGATACACTGCTAAATTGTAGCCATTTTTGTAGCTATGTGACTACAGCTGTTTCGGCAAAGTGCCTTTCTCAAGTGATATAATTTAACCGAAACATCTGCCGAAACAGCTGTAGTCACATAGTTGTAAATAATAAATTTTGTGGAAGTATCGAAAACAAAAGTTTTCAGTGTTTTATTGTGAGATAAAATGAACTCCCATCAAGTAACGGTCGAATCCATCAATTAAAATTTTCTTGTGCATATATTTTCATTTTAGTGGATAGTTAGCGGGATATAGCTGTTTAAAACCTCTATTTACGAGCAAACACCCCGTTATCGAGCACTTTAAACCCATCCCAATTAAAAACTAAGGGATCTTACGGAATTTAATATACATAGTCTTATAGCTCTTCAAAAATTCTACAAAATAATTTTTGAAAAAAAAATGTTATCATCAAAAATAAAGCAGCTATGTTTATAAAACGAATTTTTTTTCGAAAAATTCGAATAGTCCGCTTATAGAGCATTTTCAATGTATATACATAATACCACAGAACTAGTTCGTATACTGGAAGATGACTAAAAAACTATTTGTATTTGTACATATTTGTAAATTCGTATAGATCTATTAAATTATCTACTTATAAAAATTGCAATGTTATTGAGGGTGGTTTTTAAGGGTTGAATTATGATATTATATCCTTTAGCATAAAACAATCAGTATTTAACCAATCAAAACCAAATTTTACACATATTAACGTTTACAATGTTTGTATATAATTTTTGACAATAAATAGGGCCCTAAAAATAATCAACGCCCTTGAACATGATATAGAATATGAAGTACAGGGTGAGATGATCCTAATCTCAAATTTTTATGTACATCGATGCAAGCCGAAATTATTCTTTTAGGATAAGCAATTTTTTTAAATATAGCTCCAACAAGGTTGGTTGTAAGGGTTGAAATATTATGATATTATATCTTAAAGCATAAAACAGTAACGATGTAACTAATAAGAATGAAATGTTAACAGTATTAAAGTTTAAAATGTTATTTTATAATTTTTTACAATTTGGGGTCGTTTTCACCCTTAAAACCCAAAACCTTGCAACGGCTCAATATAGCAAATGAACTAGAGGGTGAAATGGGCCTAATCCCAAATTTTTGTACAAATCGATGCTGGACGAAAAAATTACGAGGTTTTGCCATTTTTTCAGTTTCATTTCCTCGACTATGTACAATAGGTACATGATATAGCTTTGCAAACATTATTCATGGTGACGTTCCCCACCAAACATATGTTAAAGCTGCCCTGTGGCAGAAAAAATCTTTAATTCTATTCTTCAGTTCCGGCATGTCGGACGGTGGATTGGTCTGCCCCCTTCAGCATTCCCCATATTTACGGATCAGATGAGGTTAGGTCTGGTTAGTGGCGATCCCTCAAAGTGATCGAGCAGTTTTCGTGACAGGTAGAAACTCCGTGTGAGAGATTGCCCCGTCCTCCTAAAACCATTTTTAATTTTAAGCTTGCATCGTTTCGCGACATTTTACATATGACGGAAAATAGTACTCCACAATAAAAATTTTTCTGCAAAAATAAAAACCATCCTGACGCACCTAACAATAACATGACATTCACATAAGTTATAACGTTGTTCGGAAACCATTCGGTATGTTTCGGCGCATGACTCGATACAAATTTGAGGCATGCGCATTTCAGTACTTATAGCCCAGTCGGGATAGCATTTGACCTTGCATTAGGAGCTGCCCCAAATTTTACTTTTCTAATCTTTAGGGAGCGTCAATATTAGTATAAATTTAAAATCTCGACTGCATTCCGCTGTTGCGTTAGCCGCCATCTTGATTTAAAACGAGAACTGCTTTTGCTCCATATCTCCGCCATTTTCAATTTTTTGACAAAAAGTGTAGAAACTGAAATTGTTCAAAATGCGATTTTCTATAATTTCATATATTATAATTTTTTTCGTGCGGTCGATATTTTCCGAGTTATGAGGGGAAAATCGTGACAGTTGTAGCATAATTATTGAATTATTAAATTATCTCGTTTATTATTAGTTTTACAACAAATATATACCTATACAAAAATGAAGAGAATTAAATTTTGAACAATTTTGATGCCGTACATTTCTTTTATAAAATCAATATTTAAGGTAGTACGTATGTGGTAAAAGTGCGAGCGTAAGACCTGATTGATTTTGTAGCAATTGTTTTTGTTCAATATCTCCGCCATTTTCAACTTTTCGACAAAAAGTGTAAGTACTGAAATTGTTGCAATTACGATTTACTACAATTTTTCGAGAGAACCAGTGGCGGGTCTACAAGGGGGGGAAATGGGAAAATTCCCCCCAACAGGGTCCAAAATTAAAAAAAAATTGATGAAAAATCACGATATATTAGCTGACATAAAACTTAAAATATCGACAGACAAGTTCAACCAATAAAACCCGCTAGTTAATACAATTAAGTGAACTTAATGCATATAATGTCTTTTTATGTCTTTTATATATTTAGTTTGGTTTATGTTTCATTGGAAGTTTCAAAAATTGTATAAAATATAATTTTCTTTATTTTTGTTTATGCACAATTATGTCGTAAAGTTAATAATAAATGAGACAATTCGATAATTATGCTTCCCCTCCGCTTCCATTATTTTCCCCCTTAACTCGGAAAATATTGATCGTATAAAAAAATTGTGCCAAAAAAATTGTAGGAAATTGCATTTGCAACAATTTTCTTTCCCACCATTTATGTCGAAAAGTTGAAAATGGCGGAGATATTAAGCAACAACAGTTCTCATTTAAAATCAATATGGCGGCTAATGCAACCGCGGAATTCAGTCAAGATTTTAAATTTACACTACTATTAATCTCTCCTAAAGGATAGAATTATAAAATTTGGGGCAGCTCGGAATCAAAATTCAATTCAATAATTATGCTCCCCCCACCACTTTTTACTATTTTCCCATGTAACTCGGAAAATATAAACCGCATGAAAAAAAATTGTTAAAAAAAATTGTAGGAAATTATATTTTGAACAATTTTAGTTGAAAATGGCGTAGATATTGAACAAAATCAATTGCTATAAAATCAAACCGCTCTTACGCTCGCGATATTACCGCATACGTACTACCTTAAATATTATTTGTAGCAAAAAAATTAAGGAGACCAAAATTGTGTAGAATTGAATTCTCTTCATTTTTGTATAGGTACATATTTGTTGTAAAACTAATAATAAACGAGATAATTCAATAATTCAATAATTATGCTCCAACTCTCACTATTTTCCCCTCATAACTCGGAAAATATCGACCGCACGAAAAAAATTATAATAAATGAAATTATAGAAAATCGCATTTTCAACAATTTCAGTTTCTACAATTTTTGTCAAAAAATTGAAAATGGCGGAGATATTGAGCAAAAACGGTACTCGTTTACAATCAAGATGGCGGCTAACGCAACGGTGGAATTCAGTCGAGATTTTAAATTTATACTAATATTGACCATCCCTAAAGATTAGAAAAATAAAATTTGGGGCAGCTCCTAATGCAAGGTTAGGCCTGTTATTCGTCTCACTCGACTGGACTATTAATATTTACTCTGCCACGTACCGTGTACATATGTTAAACAAATTAAAATACACTAAGCATCAAATTTTACGCAACCCTTAAAAATGGGACATTTTTGATGTCTTGTATTTCCTAAACCTTTTGTCTGATTTTAGTGATTTTTTTAATACGTTATAGCTATATTCTTCAAGAATATCGGTGTAATAATACTGTTGCTAAACAGATGAGTGTCATTGTATACCGGGTGTAACAATGGTAGTGTGTTTTTTTCCTCAAAGTTTGGAACATACTGTGGAATATTCTGGCGAATATAAAATATTGAAATTAAAACTCAACTGTAGCCTTAGGCTTTCTTAACATTACATTTTTTTATTTATTCGCTTATGTTGGAAAATTAAAAAATTAGGTACTTTAACAATTAGCAACGTTCTTCATTAATACAGGGTGTTTCTAAATAAGTGCGACAAACTTTAAGGAGTAATTCTGAATGAAGAAATAATGACCAAATGCTTCGTTTCCAAGATTAGATACGCGATGTTGAAATTTTTCTTACAAACTGACGATTTATTTATTGCTCTAAAACCGGTTGAGATATGCAAACGAAATTGGGAAGGTTTTAAGAGGTAGTTATTGTGCATTGTTTGATATACAATCAAGAGTTTTATATTCACCATTGGCGTGTATACGGGATGTATCTAAAATGTTTGAACCCGTATGCACGCCAATGGTAAATATAAAATTCTTAATTTTATGTCAAAAACTGCGCAATAACTACTTCTTAAAACCTGCTAAATTTTATTTGCATATCTCAGCCGGTTTTGGAGCAATAAATAAATCGTCAGTTTGTAAGAAAAAATTCAACATCTCGTATCTCGGAAACGAAGCATTTGCGGACATATCTTTATAAAGCAAATGCTCATTATATTTTCATGCGCAGAATTACCCCTTAAAGTTTGTCGCACTTATTTAGAAACATGTTGATGAATAACATGGATAGTTGTTAAAGTACCTAACTTTTTTATTATCCCACATAAGCGAATGAGTCGAAAAGAAAAATGTTAAGAAAGCCTAAGGATACAGTTGAGTTTTAATTTTAATATTTTATATGCGCTAGAATATTCCACAGGGTGTTCCAAACTTTGAGAAAAAACACGCTATCGTTGTTACACCCGGTATACAATGACACTTACCTGTTTAGCAATAATATTATTACGTCGATATTCTTGAAGAATAAAACAATAACATAATAAAAAAATCACTCAAATCGGACGACAGGTTTAGGAAATACGAGACATCAAATATGTCCCATTTTTAAGGTGGTGCCTTAATTTTGATACTTAGTGTATATTAGAATATAAAACCAGTAATTGCCCATATTAAAGTTAGACACATGTCTAAAATGAAATTAAAATACACGCGAATATACAGCACTATAGATTTTGAATAGGAATTTCAACCTCAAATTCCCTATAAACGTAAAAGCAATCACATATCAACCGAAAACTACGAAACATCTGATGGGGAACAAAGTTAATTGCAAACAGCCTTTCGAGAGCACATGTAAACTATATTAGAACAGACTAGACCAGACAGACTAAGAGCCGATATAGGTGAGATTTGCTAATAATTTTAGGCGCGATAAGGCGACAAGAGCCTATAACTTAAATAGTAGAACCTAAAATAAAACGTATCAACACCGTATCCTCATTTTTAGTGGCACATGCGTCGACAGGGGAGCAGCAAACTGTCCACTTATTCACGGAATAAATAATTTAAAAGATATCCTCCCTCAATACCAGAGTTCAATTTATTTTTATAATTTGTTTTACGTTCTGTGTGACTAAAAAATAACACTTTGCATAATTTTTAACCACTACCCTATTCCCCCTTCCTGTCAAAAACTTAATTTTTCGTATTTATCTTTTAGGTGGGATTCGATCAATTTTAATATTTCAAAAAATTCATACTCATAGTTGAGGATCTTACAAAACATGTCTATTTTTTATAGACCCGTAGGTTAAGTGTACATAACCTCAAAAAGTTCTTTATTTTTTTAAACATGACGTGGTACTAGGTCTGGTGGCTGAGCTATTGTGCCCTAAGTGCGGGATGTATAATAATATACCATTTTCACTTTATAAATATATTTGAACTTCACAGTGTTCGTTAAAAAATTAAACAACAGTATATATGTAAACAATAACTAAGGTATTATTGCTTCATCGTGACTACTGATTGATCTGATTGATCTGAATGTCTCGTCACTTCTTTGGTTCGTTTATATACAACAATAAATCATAAGGTTAATACCGGTCAATGCTGAAACATATTTTCATTACTATAAACTATACCTATTATATTTTATTCAATGCTAAGGGTTAACGTACCATGTTCAGCCGAAAATATTTAAATTATTTAATACCTTCCTTACAGCTTTTCCCTGACTGTGAGTGTTAACCTTTGCTTGATTTTTGGGATGGCTGCAGGTCTAATTTTTTAAATCTTGTTCATTTTATCGAGCAATATATTTCTAATGAAAATACAAAAAATTGTTTTTGAGGGTTTTTTGGAGATTTAAACGTGTTTCTCCCATTTTAAAATGTTCTAAAGGACTCGGTTACTTCAATCTACATAAAACCTATAAAGAACATTAATTTGATATATTTTAAAGTCTAAAAAATAGGGACAATCCCCAACAACCCCATAAAAACAGTTTTTCGGATTTTTAAAGGTGGTCAAGCTTACAGAAAAAACTGAAAAAGAATAGAAATACAGTGTTTGATAAAATACACAATATTAAAATTGAGGAGTCTAGATTCAAAACCGGACATTACCACTTTATGTCATTCCGAGTAAACTAAAAAAAATAAAAATTACATCTTTACTGTTCCCTATTTCAAATTGGTGCAAAAGTCCACTTTTGCATTTGAACCAATTCTTTCACACTGAATTACTACTAGGAACTGTCCAATTTGGCTCTTTATCGAATTGTTAATATATGGATCTTTAATCACAGATTACAGAGGTGTATTCAACTAATTTTGACCAAAAAGTGGAAATGTCCGGTTTTGCATCTAGACCCCTCAATTAGACCTGCAGCCATCCCCAAATGGAATATACGCTTAGGACTGAGAATAAGTTAATAATATATTTTTCAAACCCATAGGTTATAATTTCATGTCCCAGGTATTTATATCTATCTACGAGGACACGAAATACCTGGGACATGAAATTACGATTGGCAGGGATAACCAGACTCATGAGCTGAAGAGAAGAATCGGTCTTGGGTGGGCAGCATTTGGAAAACTGAGAGAAACTTTTAAAAGTGAGTTACCCACATGTCTAAAGAGAAAGGTATTCGATCAGTGCATCCTCCCAGTCTTGGCGTACGGATCAGAAACACTTACCTTAACTAAAGCCTCGGCTACCAAACTAAGAGTCACGCAGAGAAGAATGGAGCGGTCAATGTTAGGAATAACTCTGCGAGACAAAATCAGAAACGAAGAAATCAGGAGAAGAACAAAGGTGACTGACGTCATCGAGAGGATAGCCAGGTTGAAGTGGAGATGGGCAGGACACGTAGCCAGAATGACAGATGGGCGATGGACGAAGAGGTTATTGGAATGGAGGCCAAGAGAAGACAAGAGAAGCGTCGGTCGACCGCCTACAAGATGGACTGACGACTTAAGAAAGGTAAATAAAAACTGGATGAGGGCGGCGCAGGATAGATGGGGTTGGAAACGAGGGGAGGAGGCCTATGTTCAGCAGTGGACTTTTGAGGCTGGATGATGATAGGTTATAAGGCAGGTTGCCCCCTGAATTTTTTTAGGCAAAATTGTCGACCTTAATTTTATATGATGTATCATTAAAAAATACATACAACCCTCAATTTTTACTTTTCTATCAGCAACCCCTATTTTATAATCGCCATATAGATCTTTACATCTATAAAATTCTCCTGTCACAGTATTTGTTGCCATACCCCTCCAAGACGGCTGAACCGATTTTTATGAAATTATATATGTATATTCTGTAGGTTTGAAAATCGGTCGTAATCTATTTTTCATATCCCTAAGTGATGAAGGGGGTTCCCCGTAACATCTTGTAATATTAGGTGAGTATCTTGGTATTACATAATGTACTCTACAGGTCTAAGAGTACATACAAATTAAAAAATTATGATCAACATCCATCAACAAGCTCCAAAGATAATATAATCGCAACATAATTGAAGATTCAATTTCATTTTCATTTAATTTCGGAGCAAAATTCAAAAAGTGTCATTTTATACATTTGCTCATCTACTAAAATATGAATACTCTAAATAAGATACTAATGCCCGGTTGCACCAACAGATCTTAAGCTTAAGTCGAGAATATCATAAGAATTAATATAATATAATTATAATATATTACAATTAGAATACCATAATATAATAATAGATATAATTGGTAATAAGGTAAGAATATAAAATTATGGTGCAACGTAAGTGATACTCAAGGAGGCCCTATTTATAACTAGAGCTTAGCTAATCTGGAACATAAGATCTGTTGGTGCAACCAGGCATTAGTTACCCTATTTTACCCCAGGCTGTGGGTGAAAAATAGGTCGATTTCAGGATATAATTCAGGAATTTTTGAAACCTATCAGGTGTTGTAATGGACGATGCCAGGAATAACTTCTACTAAAATATAACCAAAAATATTGTGCGCTTTTTTTTAAATTGCGATTTTCATTTGTTAAATTTGCAATTTTTATGGATTTTTAATTTTGTAGCTTAGGATATTGATTTTAGAGAAAAACTTTTTAACAGAAAGTTGTAGTAAATTAAAAAACCTACAATTTGAGCTATGGTAAGTTTAATTTCGTTAATTGGTTACTGCAAAACAGCCTGCGAAAGGTCCAAAATGGCCGTTTTTTGCAATTGCATTATTTATTGTACAAATAATTTTTTTTTATTTTTTAAAGCTTTACAATGAAGATCTTTCAATTACAAACATAAAAAAAATTGTAAAGTCAGATTAACGAATTTGTTGCTTAGATATTATAAATTGTTTATCACAAGAGGTCAAATGTCGAACGCCATAACTTTTTGAAAAAAAATCGTAGAAAGTTAGTGAAACATCCAATCTCCTTCGAAAGATTTATATTTTCATATTCTGATGTAAATAAATGCGTAAAAGATTTTTAAACCTCTAATTTTTGGGTTTGAAAATAAGGGGGCAAATTTCGTTATAAACATTTAGAGCTGAAGCGGCCCTGTACATCCTATGAGTTTTTAACTTACAGATTATTGTTGCTAAAGATAAAACAAAGATTTATAAAAAAATAAAAATTTCTACGACCAACTGAAGCCGAGATAATTGTTTTTTCTTGTTTTAAATCGTAGTGCCTTTATTTATAACAATTAAGGAATTATTTTAAGTCATTGACTAAAGAAAGACTTATATTATCTTAAAATAAAAATTATTATAAAATATAATTACATTTAATTATTAAAAATTATTTTTAAAATCGGTGCTTTTGCGAGCGGCCGAATTTTGCAAATCGCCCGGCTCGCTTCAAATCCGCGCGGTCGGAAAATTTTCACGTAACTTGTATTAAATTTTGACAGAAAACAATTTAATAATATTACCGTTATAATATGCAATCTATTTACCACTGTATTTGTTTTTCTTGATAAACTTTTATATGTGAAATTTCATTTCTGAAGAAATAATATTACAAAAATGATACATATATATGAAATATATAACTTTATTTTTAATTTTTTCATTGTTATATAAATATAATAATAATAATGTTACTTCTTACTATAATATACATAAAACTTTTTCTTCTTGTAGTGACTATTCTTTTTGGATTTCACATATAAAAGTTTATAAAGAAAAACAAATACAGTGGTAAATAGACTGTATATTTTAATGGTAATATTATTAAATTGTTTTCTGTCATTTAATACAAGTTACGTAAAAATTTTCCGAGCGCACGGATTTGAAGCGAGCCGGGCGATTTGCAAAATTCGGCCGCTTGCAAAAGCACCGAATTAAAAAATAATTTTTTTTAATTAAATATAATTGTATTTTATAATAATTTTTATTTTTAGATAATATAAGTCTTTCTTTAGTCAATGACTGTAAAATAATTTCTTAATTGTTATAAATAAAGGCACTATGATTTAAGAAAAAAAAAACAATTATCTCGGCTTCAGTTGGCTGTAGAAAATTTTAATATTTTTATAAATCTTCGTTTCGTCTTTAGCAACAATAATCTGTAAGTTAGAAACTCATAGGATATACAGGGCCACTTCAGCTCTAAATGTTTATAACGAAATTTGCCCCCTTATTTGCAAACCCAAAAATTATCTCGGCTTCAGTTGGTCGTAGAAATTTTTTATTTTTTTATAAATCTTCGTTTCATCTTCAGAAACAATAATATGTAAGTTAAAAACTCATAGGATATACAGGGCCGCTTCAGCTCTAAATGTTTTTAACGAAATTTGCCCCCTTATTTTCAAATCCAAAAATTAGAGGTTTAAAAATGTTTTACGCATTTATTTACATCAGAATATGAAAACATAACTCTTTCGAAGGAGATTGAAGGTTTCACCAACTTTCTACGATTTTTTTTCAAAAAGTTATAGCCTTCGACATTTTACCTCTTGTGATAAACAATTTATAATATCTAAGCAACAAATTCGGTAATCTGGCTTTACAATTTTTTTTATGTTTGGAATTGAAAGATCTTCATTTTAAAGCTTTAAAAAATAAAAAAAAATTTGTACAATAAATAATGCAATTGTAAAAAACGGTCATTTTAAACCTTTCGCAGGCTGTTTTGCAATAACCAATTAACGAAATTAAACTTACCATAGCTCAAATTGTAGGTTTTTTAAATTACTACAACTTTCTATTAAAAAGTTTTTCTCTAAAATCGATATCCTAAGCTGCAAAATTAAAAATGTTTAAAAATTGCAAATTTAACAAATGAAAATCGCAGTTAAAAAAATAGCGCACAATATTTTTGGTTACATTTTAGTAGAAGTTATTCGTGGAATCGTCCTTTAAAACACCTGATAGGTTTCAAAAATTCCTGAATTATATCACGTGTTTTCACCCACAGCCTGGAGTATTTTTACCTATAGCGATTTAAACGAAAAAACTGCCATTTTGACACTTATTTTTTAATAGCTAAAATTCTGGTCCGAACTTTGACGGGCATTATTGCATTTAAAATATACCTATTAGGAACATAGTACTAAAAAACTGATTTGCCACCTGGCTGGTCAAGTGTCTTGACATGGTATAAATGGTATATTTTTGCCTTATTTCCCTGGAGTAACAGAAAAAACAGTTTCTGAACTAAATTGATATTTAACTGCGCCATGTTTTTAATTAGTTATTTGTTAAATATTAATGTGAAAATGGAATTTTGGTGTCAACATAATCTATGCAGATTTATTTTCGAAGTTTTCAACTAAAATTAATTAATATTAATATAGCTTAATTAGCTTGTGACCTACCTTTCTTTCTAATAAATATTACCATTGCATGAATTGATACACTGTTCGATAACTGACGTTTACAATTATTGTTAAATCGCATGTATGCATGTAGGGATGTAATTATATAAAACCTGAAACCCCTACCAACTAATGCAATTGTAGTGTGATGTTGGAAACAGTCAATCATTGTTGCCACATTTTCAGAACTATCCAACTGTTAATTATGGCATTTATGTTGATTATCTCACCAAAAATAGATTGTTGATTGTAAAGTGTGGCTTTCGTTCCCACAAATTAATCTGACTGAATCGGCTATTTCAAAAACAATTTAGACGGTGGAATTGATTCGGATGTACTACGTTTAGAAAATCCATAGCTGCATTCTGATGGTTTTCTAAAAATAGCTGTTGATAATCAAAATATAATTCACAGCGACTATTCTTTGCTTCTTAAAATTTTGCTTCACCTCTAAAGAATAAATCGTGGTAATTAGACTCCAACTTTATTCTCGAAATGCGTGTATTCATCCTAAAACTCTTCAATGGAATCAAAGCTCTTTACTGGAATTAAACAGCTGTCATCAAGGTGGATAACAAAACAATGCAAGCTCAAAAAAATTCTAAGGGGTGTAAGACAGTGATGCATTCTCTCCCCACTATTGTTTAATTTATATTCAGAAAGTATCTTAAAGGAAGCTTTTGAGGAATGCGAAAGCGGCATCAAAGTAAATGGTACCGGGGTCAATAATATACGATATGCTGCCCTAACAACACAAAACATTCCAGGAATGTACTATCAAAGTTCTATTAATGTTTGAATGTCCTGGACATTCAAGGAACATTCGGTGAACATCTGATTAAATTAGTCGTGGAATGTTACCACAAGACATTCTATGAGCATACTACCAATGTCCTATATTTTAAGAGAGGCCATTTACTATTCAATTTGCATTCATGGTTAAATTTGCCGCGCGTATATATTATGTATTTAGGCAATCCAAACCACGTGACTTCTGATTCTGGTTGGCATAAGTTACAGGTTACAGAGGTTATGTTTGTAATATCATTTCATTTCATTGTTTATCCTCGTATTTTGTCTATTTTGGATTCATTTGGATTTTGTTTGCTGTATTTTGTGAACTTTATAAACTTTACCACACTGCAAAGTTATTATTTAAGGAAATTATTGCAAACTCCAGATGTTTGGAGAAAGGTAGGGGAAACAATTTTTAATTACTGTTTATTTTTCTCTGATATTTATCAATATTGATGAATTTTGCAAGCAATAACATTATTTCTTTCATTATTTTAGATATTTATTGAAGCTGAAAATAATTGGGGACTCAGATCCATATACAATTCAGTCATAATTGGATTTTACCATAAAGTGCATTCCACCAAATTACTATTATAGATATTTATACATATCTGGTGGAGTCTTGCATATACTACTCTAAGTAGCAGATGAAAGCATACAAAAGCCTTCAGGCACATAAATATTTTACAGCTAGATTTGTTTTTAAAGTTGGAGTAAAGTGGCAAGTCACAAGCAACAACTTCGTAAGTACCTACAAGAATATTGATGAAATCCAGCTCCTCGATACTACTGGACAAACTAGAAGATTGCAGAGGACAAAGCCTTTTGAACTAGTTTGAGTGATAAGTGATAGTGAAAAGCAGAGCATAATGCTTGAGTGTCTGTGTATGTTAGACTAGTGCGGTTAGAAAAGCAGAGCATAGTGCTTGTGTGCCCGTTAGATTAGATAAGAGATGCTATGGGGTAAGCTCTTCATTTTAAGGAATAGTAGTTATTTAGGTTAAATTAAAATTGCTCATTGGTCAGAGTTATGACCAGATTGTAATTTTAATGTACAATTCAATACAATGCCAAAACTTACGTATGAAAACAGGAGATGACCTTAAAAAATGTTTTTCGTCTCCTGCAAAACTCATGAAAAAACATATAGGAGGTATTGTCACATCACTGACGATATATTTCAGAGAATGTCTAAAAAATATACTTTGAATGTCCTAAGAACATTCGTAGACATTCATGGAATGTTTCAACAAGACATTCAGTCTAAAAAATGTACTGTGAATGTTCAAAGAACATTCGTAGACATTCATGGAATGTTCCAACAAGACATTCAAGGAATGTTTAAAATGCTGACATATCACTTTCCTGGGACTTTCCAGGGACGTTCATGTGCTTTTGGGGACATTCCAGGAATGTTTTCAATGTCCTGTGTGTACCTTCTAGGAACATTCCTGGAATGTTTTGTGTTATTAGGGTGATGACTCAGCTCAATGGCGGCCACTATAGAAGACCTCCAAAAAATTCTTAATAAAATTGAAAGACATAGCTAGAACATGGGACTTGGCATCATTATGAAAAAGACGAAGTTCCTTATAATCAGCCGTTAATTATGTCAACTTCAAAATGCAAGACTAGCATATAACAAGCAGGATATAGAGCGCGTAAGAAAATTTAAGTACCTGGAAACCTGTCTATGTGAAGACTGGATGTCGGATATGGAAATTAGATGTCGGATAAAAAGGGCCAGAAGCGCATTCATAAAATTGAGAAATGTCTTTACGAGTTCTGACTTTTAGCTGAACCTACGACACGAAACACTATAACCACGAGCAAAGTCGGTGCTCATAACGGTATGAAAGGATTTACTTTAAAAATAAACACAATGAGTAAGCTAAAGGCATTTTAGATGTGGATTAGGGTGCATCGATTATCGCAAAATTTTTAAAAAATTGACAAATTGATTTGGAATACCCGCCAAAAGTTACCTTTAGTAACGACAATGAAAAAGTGTTATTACAACTTTTTGATAAAATTACATCTTCTGCCCTCTACCGGCCCTTGAAAATAAAAAAAAGGAGTAATAATCACAAAATAAAAAAAAATATTGACAGATTGAATTGGAATACCCACCAAAAGTTACCTTTAGTAACGACAGTAAGAAAGTATTATTACGACTTTTGGATAAAATTACATCTTCTGCCCTCTACAGGCTTTTGAAAAACGAAAAAAAATTTTTGGTATTATTAACAGAAGCCCGGTGCTGGCGGCCCTGGATTGTTTAGTCTATTAGTCCCATCTTCGGGGTGCGGGGGTGCTGCGACTTTGGACTTTCGGTAATGTTTATAAATCCGCTGGTGGCTCACGTACATTAGTTTGCAATTATCGTGAAAATGGAACAAATTTTGTGGTTTTCGGCAATCGTGTCATAAAATATGATTTCTTCAAAGATACGTTATACTAGGCAATACATTGAGTGTCCGTTAGCTGGTGTTCCTGCAGATTCTAAAGGTAACGTACTTCCTTCGAAAGCTGATGTTTTACAGTGTTATTTACGGACAAGGTATAATTTAAAATCTCCAAACTCAGGGACGGAACCAACAGTTTTTGAGATATCTAACATACTGTCTGACAAAATTTGTGGTGTGTGGCAGAAAGCTTCAATTCCTACGACAACAAGAAAACGTGTTTTACAATTAATAAAAACTCATCACGACATGTACTTAAAACTTTTGGGGTATCCGAAAGTTAAAAAAAATGATAGTTACAAAATACGTGTCCAGGAATTTCAAACTGAGAACACTCGTCTGTTTGATATTAGCGCTTGCAAATGCGAAATTTTTGAACAATGTTCTTGCGACAAGGGAAAAAAGGTACCTAAAAACGAACGGGAATTTTTACTAGATCAAAGAGGATCTAGAAAAATGATCATTGGAAATATCGATTTAAAGGAAACCTTAAAGTTGACAAATACGGCAAGAAGAGTGGAAAAAGAGATGCAAAGAAAAGAGCTACAACAACCCGTTCAACACGAAATCTGCAATAACTTATTAAGAAAGCGAAAGCTAGAAACTGATCCAGAAATAGATCCTGAATTGCATTCCACTTCCCATGCCAGTATCAGTACAGAAATGCAGTGTTCACAAAATTATTTTAAACTTCCTACCTTGGCCAAACTCTGTGACCGCTATGCACTATCGGACAGATCTGCAGCATCTGTGGCAACGGCAGTGCTACACGACCTTGGAATTGTTAGCAACGCTAACACGAAAAACGTAATAGTCAGAAACAAACTAAGAAGATCAAGAGACCAATCAAGAAAAGGTTTTATGCAAAACTCCCCCGATACTTTGAAGGCCATATATTTTGACGGAAGGAAAGATAAAACCTTCATTATCGAAAAACGGTCAAACGTGATCGAGAACATCCATTAGTTAATTGCATTAAAAAAAAATGCTAAAACTAGATTTCATTAATATTGAAAACAAAAGTGAAACTTCTCACACTTTTATGTACCAATCAACGCAGTGTCATATATATCTTTTGTTTATAACAACTTTTGTTTCTACAACTTCAATAGATTGAATGACATCTTAAAGACTGACTGAATGACTTCTATAGGTTTAACTAATCTTGGAAGGCCATTTGACCTTGTAACTAGCCAATATAACCTGATATATAAATACCAAAACGGTAAAAATTACTTTGTATGCATATTATGTAGCTATCGTTAATAGGAGTAAGCAAGGTTTTATTTCATTCTTTTTTTCTACTTAGTGTCCATTCGTTTATACACTACATTATAATGTACGTTACATTTTCTTCTAATGTTTTCACTTACCTTTCGATCACGCAGAGTGCATTGCCTCTAATTATTCTCAATACTCTCATCTCTGCTGTTTCCAGTAGGTAGTCTTTGTCTTGTTGTTGTATCGAGTCTTGTTTCGGATGCATATATCATTATTGGTCTTACACTCGCTTTAAAAATTCTTGACTTCATCTCAGTCCTTTATGTAGGTTTCGTCATATAGTATTATTAAGGCATCATGATAGTCTATTTGCTTTTTTTACTTGATTTCTCTCTTCATTGTCCAGTGGAATTTCAAAGCAATTTATTCCAATTACTTGCTCAATACTGATGTATTTTATCATTTTGTACTTTACACCTGATTGGTTCTTTACTGATTACTCTTTTCTGATACGAAATTGTCATATTGAACTCTTTTGCTCTTATGTTAAATCTTTATCTTGGTCTATCAGTACTGCGCATCGTCTGCGTAAGATAGAATGTTTGCTACTTTGTTTCCCATTTTATATCCTCTTCCTTTGTTGACGCTTTCGATGATTTCATTCATGATTAAATTGGAGATCATACTGCTCGGTGAGTCCCATGGCCTATGCTTTTGGGTCTGTGAGTTGTGCATTTATTCTGACTTCCATTTTGTTGTGTTGGTAGATGTATTGGTAGAGCTAGATAGCTAGATATTGTTTTGACACAAAAAAAAAAGAAATTGATTCTAAAGCACGAAAAACAGAACTTAAAATAAGCCAAACAAAACAAAATACATGACCGTCAAAAGAATACCTGGCAATGAAAATAATATCACAATTGACAACTATACCATCGACAGTGTGGATGCGTTCATATGTATATCTGGGCACAGAAATAAAAAGTTAGAATACCATTATTGCACGTATCCCATTATTGCAGGTAGTGAGATTCTCATTACCTGCACTATATTTTTAGAGGGAATCCATGCTAATAAATAATTACAATTGATGACATCGAAATTATTAGATAGAAGAAACAAAATAACTGTATTAGACCTGTAGCAACCTATGGTTGTTGAACTTGATAATGACAAAAAAACAAGAAGCCCGTGTGAAGCATGATACATAAATTAATGAAAACTGGGAAAACTGTAGGACCGGACGAAATACCGACAGAATTATTGCAACTTATAACCGATTGCCATATACATGTACATTACCTAAAGAATGGAACGCCAGAAAATGTTACGAACACCGTACCATCAGCCTAATGTGCCACATACTAAAAGTTTTTCTAAAGGTTAATCATCGTAGAATATAATAAAAAGTTAGAACAAGACATTGGACAAACTCAGTTCGGATTTAGAAATGCTCAATAAACCAGAGAAGCATTATGTGCAGTAAATCTGTTAATACAGAGATGTTTAGATGTAAACCAGGACATAATATATCTGCTTCCTAGCTTACAATCTTCTTCTTCTTCTTTAGGTGCCGTGTCTGTATTCAGACGTTGGCCGTCATCATGTTTACATTTTCTTGAAATCCCTCTCCATCGGCTGCTGCGCGAAATAATTCTTCTACTGTGCAGCCACACCATTGTCTAATATTACGCAGCCATGAAAGTTTCTTTCGACCAATCCATCTCTTTCCCTCCACTTTTCCTTGTATTATAAGGCGAAGCAGATGGTATTTAGGTCCTCTAATTATATGGCCGAAGTATACGGTTTTTCTCCTCTTCATGATGCTTATGAGCAGACGTTCTGAATTCAGCATTTGAAGAACATCTTCATTGGAAGTGTGCGAAACCCACGATATCTTTAGGATTGGTCGATAGCACCACAATTCGAATGCTTCTATTTTGTTTAGCATTGTGGTTTTTAACGTTTATATCTCACAGCCATACAATAGGATAGACCACACAATGTAATAGCTTAAAATAAGACATTCGATACGGTGAAATGTAATCCGTTAACAAAACTACTGAGAACAAAGTACATTGACACACGGGATATAATAATAAAAAATTATTTGAACAAGAAGCTGCCATATGAATAAATAATTTAAAAACTAATAAAATAAAAATCACAAGAGTTCTTAGACAGTGCTGTGTCTTGTCTCCATCATTGTTTAATCCATACTCAGAGGAAATATTCAAAAAGCATAAGAAGATGAAATAGCAGGCATAAAAATAAATGGTCTACCCATATTGTGAAATGATTATACAAAAGATTATACAAAACAAACGATTATACCAAAGAAATCAGAGTTAGAGTAGAAAAGGCTAGAAATGCATTCAATAATATGAAACAAATATTATGTAGTCGAGACTTCAGCCTAAATCTTAGAAAACGAGTACTAAAGTATTATGTATTTTCTGTTCTTTTTATAACGAGGAGACATGGACCCTTAATAAACAATGTCTCAATGGATTAGAAGCACTTGAAATGTGGACATATCTTAGAATGATGAGAGTCTCCTGGACAGACAGAATAACCAATGAACAAGTACTAAGAACAAAACAGAACAGCAGGGAAATACTGGATTCCATCAAAATAAGAAAACTGCAATACTTGCAGTTGAGTCTGATAAGACGTAGTGACAGATATGAACTCCTAAAATTAATAATTTAGGGAAAGATTCACGGAAGGGCCAGCGTAGGTAGAAGAAAAATGTCCTGGCTGAGAAATATTAGAGAATGGTTTGGATGCAGCTCAACTCTTTCGGGCTGTAGTGTCAAGAGTTAGAATAGCAATAATTATTGCCAACCTTCGTCACAGAGATGGCAATTAAAGAAGAAGAAGAATGTTTTTGACACATCTTGGTTTATTTTTGCACTAGTCCTAAGTTAATTTATATTCCTGGCAACATTTTCATTATGAGAGCAATTCAGGTTTTCTTAAAGCCTTTATTTGCAGATGCAGATAAACTGAAGAGAAAAATGGATATTTTTATAATTTTATTACTGAGGATAAATCAAATTTTCCAAATATTATCTTGTAATATACATACTTAATTTAAAGCTTTACATGACGTACTTACTTCACACCGTCAGTATAAGTGGATATTCCAAGATATATCTTTCCTAGTATAAGCTTACAGACAGAAATATAATATTTCAATTTATCTCAGAATTTCAAATTATTAGGGCAAGTCAAGTATAATAAAATGGTCAGATTGAACGAGCTTTATGCGCCCTTTTTTCGTAATGGGCCATAAAACTCCATAAAAAAAGCATTTAAGGAAAACATGTAGTAAAGTTATACAAAAACAATAATTTTTTATAGGATAATAATATAATGTTCTTAACGATTATTACCTTATTATTAAAAATGACGTTAATTGGTTTAAATCAGCCAATGGATACTACAGAAAAGTGTATTAATTTTTTATGTTCCCATGTAATGTACCTATAATTTTTTGCTCAACACTATAACGGCCCGGGATAATAACTTGAAAGCGAAACCACTTTAAATCAATGTGTAATTTATTACAGTATAAATATTGTTGTGATCTTGTTTTTGAAATCTGATGCTGTTCTCCGATGTAATTTACTTTAATTAATTAATTAATAATTATCTCATTAATCAAACAGATCAATTACTTACTTTCGTGGCTTCAAAATATTTCTCAGTGGATTCCTAATCGGGATAGATAAAAGAGAGTAAAATGATACACACATATGAATTTCAATTAGAAATTATAAAATCGTTTATTTTATCTAAATGGCACTCAATGCTTAATATTTCTTATATATTATCTTTCTATCTTTATCTAATACAACATTTACAAACATGGGAATCTTATTTCTTTTTGTCTCCAAAGTTATTTTATTTAAAATGGACTATTATGATTTATCAGTGACAAATTGATTTAGGTTTGATGAAAAATTTTTAATAATGATTGTGTGCATCAATTTTCAATGTGGTATTTAATACATAAACCATACATTCATGTCATAACAAAATAGACTGACCTTTACTGATGATTTGACAATGTCTTCACACAAAACACGTTTCCTCCTATCTTGGGTTGCGATCAAACGACTCGTACCAGCTTCCCAGTAAAGCCTCTGCTCCTTTCTGAAAACTACGCCTCGTACTGCCCTCGTTCCTGCCTTCTCCTGATGCCGTGTTCTACCTTTTTCAAACACTTCAACAAAAACCGGGATACTCTAGACTCAAGGAGTCTTATCTCGACTCGGCCTACAACTTGTTCCACGATATCTTACTTTTTAAATTTCAACAACAAACTAACTATACCGGCGTTTCACTTTTTTGTACACTCTTCTCGAACACTGGACTTCGCCTCTCGATCGCTCAAAACATTCTGCCTCATATCTCTCATCCATTGTCCTGCTTCCAAATTACCCCTTCCAGCATTCGAAAATCAACCAATCCCAAGCAACTTCCAATTATCCGTATTTATCAACACAACTTTCCTTTTTCTAAATATCTTAATGGATTTCAAGGAAAAATAATATTCCCCATTTCATTTTTACTTTCTACATTAATACAACATTTACAAATTTAATGACCTATTATCTTATTCACTAGAGTATTAGTTAGCGGTGGTTAATGACAAATCCTTCCGCGAACACTTTCTTTGTACACATCACTCTAATTGTTTATTTGAGTCGTATTGTTCCCGCGGTTCGTAAACACTTCTCCGAATCACTCTCTTAACAGCTACCTATACATAATTTGTTTTATACAGGGTGTTCCAAATTTGCATGTCCGTGGTCGAGAAAAATGAAAACCTTTATTTTAATTTGACTTTAATTTATAATTATAAACTTTTACTTCCTATATCAATTAGGAATATAACAATATATTATATTTTTTTATTTAGAAACTCGCATCAGCCTATATGGCTATTAGAGAAAAGAGACAAAATATTCAAGGGAATTTGAAACTAAAGTGGACGATGAATTATCAAACCGTAACCAAATTCGGTCACGAGTTCCACAAGGTAGTATACTGAGTTCACTACTTCATTTACTGTACATACACATCCGATTGAACAACCTCTCCACAAACAACCATTGGAACTTTATAAAGCGTTTCACGTTAAGAGCGGAACGTTGCGTAAATAGGGCTACGTATTTCTTATGGACGATAGAAGCGTGCTGATGCCACGCCATCCTGATTAAAATGAATTGTCTAGTAGTAAGACGTACCTGAGAGATTTGGCAACACTGGTCTGAACAAGATAAACGTTCCGTTCTTAAAGTGAAATAAAGTATAGTTGATAACAGAGCAATATTTGCAACTGAAGACTATCCAGGAAGCAAGTATTGAACAGCTGTTGGAACACATCCCAACGCATAATCGTCAAGTACCTGGGGCACAGATTAACCCAACACAGATGCGAAAGCTATGCTATAATGCCGGTACAAAAATTGGTAACCTTGAAACTAAGGAGCACAGTTGTTGTGCAAGTGTTTGCACCAATACAATTGATAACTCACAAAATAGTTCATTTGGTCTATAATACTTATTTTACACCTGATTTGATATTTACTACATTTACACCAAAAATTAAGACAAACCAAACTTAACAAAACATTGGTCATTTAATAAATTTCTGTGTTAAACAAAAAAATCAAATAAAAATACAATAGGTAATTTGGGAATTCTAGTTATGTCCTTAACAAAACAAGAGAAAGTTAACTAATTGTTAGAAAAGTGACAATCATTAAAGATTTATATGTAAATGGTCATTTATTAAATTTCTGTGTATATTGAAAAATAATAAAAAGTTGCTTGAAAGTGAACACGATATAAATATAATAGGGTAATTTGCGAATTCTAGGTAGGTACAAAACAAGAGAAAGTAAACTAGCTACAAAACAAAACAAAGTTTAATCCTTAACAAAACAAGAGAAAGTAAACTAGGTATTATAAAAGTGACAGTCGTCTGGTGACAGTAATTTGGGAAATCCAGGTATGGCCTTCCAGAACAAAAACCAGATAAAGTGTAGTTAATATGCCTCTTGAAAAACCTTATCTCAAAGAGTGCAATCATGCATTTGTAGAGCTTTTTTGAGCAAATATCCACATACATAAGTAAAGGCATTTTCTGCTGTACCTATATTTTCGTACCGGTAGTTGGAATCCGGAATGGATATAGCGGTATTTATATTTTTGGTAAGATTTTTAGGTTCAAAAATATTGTGTTTGATATTATTTAAGCTTGTTAATATATTCCCTAAGTCATCTGCACAATTCATATGTTCTAGGTGTAAAAAATTAAGGCAAAATAATTTTCTAAATGCTCTTTCACATTGAATTGGGGTAGGGTTTACGGAGTTTCCTCCTTGTTGTCTAAAATTTCCGAAAAAATTTTCTAAACTATCTTGGTTTATTCGTCTGCCTTTTAAGTAAAGAAACCCTGCCCTTTCCAGTCCCTGCCAAAGAACTTTTAGACCTTTTATTGTCACCATCCAACCGGTACGAAATTTAGATTTTGATGTTATATCTTTATTGTCTTTATATATTTTCAAATTATCCAAAAATGTCCACATGACGTCAATGTAATTGAGCTGGTAGCCTAAACCTTTAAAAACATTTTTAAATTTATTTTGGGTGACATATATTGGTAGAATTGAATATATCGAATAATTTATCAAACTTATTTATTACTTCAATAGTACCTGCAGCATCAAGGGGTAGGGCTCCTAATGTCATGTAAGTCTGCATACCGCTTGCAACTGTTCCACTTAAAACTTCAGTCGCTAACTTCACTTTCATTTTTTTAAAGTTTGTTGGTCGAATATGCGCGTCGGTAAGTTTAGGTGCACATATATAAGGCTGTTTTTATCTTCCCTATAAAAATGCTCCACAAACACCCAAGAAGTTTTTTTATTATCAAAATGGAACCAATTGTTAAATAAGTTGTTTCTAGTTGCTTTTTGTAAATGTGGAGGATCAAAAAAATAAATAAGCTTATGACCTCCCAATTCAAATTCATGGTTTTCGACAGTGATATTTAAGTTTCTGGAAAGCTTTATAAAGTTTGACCCTAAATCAGTTAGAAGACCTTGAACATGTAACCGAGATTCTGATAATTTACTAACACATTCAGTGAGAACTTCATTGGCATCAAAGTCATTGGCACCAAAGGTTTTATTTAAAAAAAAAATAAGCAATTGGCTGTTTCCAATTCTGAAACAGCCCTCTTGCCACAATAACCGCAACGTTTAGTTGGTAAATAAAGAATTTTTTTCAAAAAGTGATAAGTTTTGAGTCCAAAAAAGTATGTGAGAGCGAATTGTTTGTATGCCTGAGAATATCTTCTGGCCTTTGGGACTTTTTTCTGCAACAGTGCCTGAGTTCTGTTTTTTTACATATTTTTCTATTTAAAAGTTTTCTTTTTAAAAACCTGATTTTACATTTCAGTTTAGGTTTACGTGGCAAGTTATACATAAAAGATGCTGGTGTTTGTAATGATACTGAAAGTTATAACTGGGAAACATATTTTGTAATTCTTGTAGAAATGTGTTCATCTTTTTCCTTACTGGGGCTGATAGAAACTTGTTTAGAGATTATTACCTGTATATTTTCCGCCGCAGGCGTTATTCTATTATCTGAAAAATCATATCTTTTTTTATTGAAACTATTGATATTTACCTAATTTTTTACCTGAAAATATTTGAACTTTTTTCGGCGACTCCTCAGACGTATTCGCGCAGATATCTTTGTATTCGGAAAAAATTGACGGCAAAGCATTGTCATACAAGAGTCTTCGTCGTGAAGATGTGCATAAAAATTTATTTTCAAAATTATTTTTGCAAATTCTGTATCTAGTTAAATCCTCCTCTAACAAATCTTGTCTTTTAGTAGCTTTTAACCATAGCTCCTATAACATAAGATGTGTTTAATAAAAATTTAATTCTTGTTAATATCGCTTTTATTTTTTAAGGTTATTTTGACTATCTTCATTAACAGGGCGTTATTCATTCTTACTAGTAACTAAAATTTACTGTTTTCCAGACAGGATTTTTTTCAAAATATTTCTTGAAAAAATACTATTGGAACTATTTCTAACACACATAGCTTGAGTAACCATTTTATGTAAGTTTCGAGATTAATATAATTAATATGATATAAGTAATATGCCGCTTAATCAGTATTTAGAACGTAAATCAATTTATTAATGACACTACATACCTTACTTCATCCTTTGGCAATCTAAAAAATGATATTCCTTGACCCGTCTTAGATGAACACCCTTCACAAATACACGTATATCCAACCATTTTTTAAAATATAACAAAACTATTTAAACACACTTGGTAAATAGAAAAAATTCCCAATGATTTAACACTATTTAACACTACAATAAGCGCATGTACTGTCGAGGTTATTTAGGAACTGACAATAAGCTTAAGCCTACATACTAAGCGAGCTACTAAGCGACTACCCTTTTGGTAACTCAAAGTGGGAGCAGTTTACCAAAACTCGGTACCAGAGTTGTGGCCAGGGTTTCGCATCTGTGTTGGGTTAATCTGTGCCTGGGGCTTCATCTTGATTCTAAATTAAACAGGAAATAACACATTTTAAAGAAGAAACAAATTGGGTTGAAAGTGAAAGGAATTAATCGGCTTATAAAAGGTGATTCATTTAGAGGTACTTTTTTTGGTGAAAATTTGTTGGGAGATCGTGCATGAATGGTATCACCTAAAGTTGGTTTCTTATCCAGTGTTGTTTGATATTTCATCCTAGAAAGACTTAACTCGGTACAACGTCTAGAAATTGTTTAGCTGTATTACGAAAATAGGCGTTCAATGAAGAATGTGTTTCGTGCGCTTAGAGCAAAAAAAATGTTTTCTGATGAGGCCCGTTTTTGGCTTAATGAGGACGTGAATTAACAAAATGCCCGTATTTGGGTTGATAAGCAACCCAAAAAGATTCAAGAGTTGCCAATACTTTCACAAAAAACCACTGGTTGGTGTGGTTTATCGGCCGGTGTCATCGTCGGTCCATGTCTTGGACCGGTCAGAATGTTATTGTGAATATAGACCATTATCGCGCCATGATAACGGACTATTTGGTACCAGAAATTGAAGTTCGTAGTTTAAGTGATACTTGGTTCTAAAAATATGGCGCCAACTGCCATACATCACGTGAAATCATGGCTTTACTGAGAAAACGGTTCGGTTAGCAATTTATTTCAGGCTTCGGACAAGTGCCTTGGCCGATTACATCCTGTGACATCACACGTCTAGTGGTTTTCCTCTGGGGCTACCTCAAGTCCAAAGTCTACATGAATAAACCGGCTACGATTGAGGCATTGGAGGCCAGTATTACTCAAGTCACTGGTCAAATACCAACCAAAAAGCTCGAACGCGTCATCGAGAATTAGACCTTCAGAATGGGCCGTCTTAACTGCAGTCATTGTCAACATTTGAAAAAAATTATCTTTAAGAAGTAATTGTAAAGAATGTTTTTTTACGACAATAAAGATTTTTAAATAAAAATCATTTTTTTTTTCATTGTTTTCTCTTTTTTAAAAAAGTACTTCTAAATGAATCACCTTTTACTTAGGTTGAAAATCTCGACTCTCAACTTAAAACAAACTGCTCATTTTATAAAACAGTCTTCAGACCTATATGGACCTACGGAACTATTGTTGACATATATATGTTACCGGCCAAACCCGATTTCAGGAAAAACTAGTTTGGCCTAGGCCAAACTAGTTTGTAGGTAAATAAGGAGAAGTGTACTTTTGAAGTGTGTAAATTAAATAATTC
This sequence comes from Diabrotica virgifera virgifera, assembly GCF_917563875.1. Classification (NCBI taxonomy): domain Eukaryota; kingdom Metazoa; phylum Arthropoda; class Insecta; order Coleoptera; family Chrysomelidae; genus Diabrotica; species Diabrotica virgifera. Next base: position 22,390,425 of record NC_065446.1, on the reverse strand, counting down.
TTAGCTGAACGCTTTTGGCTTACAAAGCCATCTTCAGAGCTATGTTCAAAAGGTTCAAAATACCACTATGAGAAGAGATGGATCCCATGTACGATATAAAAATACTTCTATTTCTTATGCAGTTTTTAATTGATTGAAAAAACCTTGTCAGCCTGTTGAAAAACGCTCAACTTTTCTATTGTTTTTGAGGTCGGAAAAGTTAAAAACATCTATGACAAGCACGAAGACTTTCACACGAAAAATTACATTACATATAACGAATATTTGATCATGGTACGGTCAAAAAACCTTAGCATCTGATGTCTATGGTGTCAGCATGCAGAATTCTGAATTCTACGCTTAAATCAGTAACCACTTTGTAATCAATTATGTATTCTCGACTAGATTAAATTGGTTTAGACTAGGCTAAAACTAGTTTATCCTGATATAAAAACGTACACTTCAGGATAAACTAGTTTGGCCTAAAGTGTGCGTCTTTATATCAGGATAAACTAGATTGGCCTAGGCCTTGTCCTGAAGTGTGTGTATTTATATCAGGATAAACTAGTTTGGCCTAACATATACACTAGGGTGGAGCGAAGTTGACCGATATTTTTCATTTTTCTTTTTTTGAAATGGGTTAGTACCCAAAAGTTGTCTATTAGGTAGTATATTATAGGAAAAAAAAATCAACCCCCTGTGTTGTAATTTGGAGGTTCCCCCCGGGACTTGAAATTTGCCTATAACCTTGTATACATTAATAGCACACTTATAGCATACTTCACTTGTATTTTATATTTTATCATTAAAATGCAACCCAGAACTCACCACGAGGAGGTGGCTGCTAAACGAGTTCCACCACCACCCCCCTCCGCCACCGCCCTCCACCCCCAAAAATTCTTTTCACCCCCTAACTCATAATGTAAATATGGTATTATATAGTGTCTAGTGAGTACTCACGTTTTGTATTAAAATGCGGCATCTGTTGTCGTGATTTTAATCTTGATTTGATAAATCCATCCCTGTTGTCCTCCCCACGGACCGCCATAGAAGGTTCGGTAACCAGTCTGACACATCGTTAAACTGCTTGAATATTACATGGATATTTAACAATTTCCATTTGATCTGGCACTCCTATCATAGCTAAAATGTCTTTGTTAGAAATATTAGCTAGTAATGGAGATTCTGTCAGCCTGCAAGACTGACAATCGATGAGTTCCACAAAATCTGTGGCATTAAAATAAATTTTTGGAATAGTAAAAAATCTTATATATTGATTATTCTGATTTTGCTGACGAATTTTCAAGAGACGAAGATAACCTAGCTCCCTTATGGACTTGGTTTCATCTGTTACCATCGCAAGTAACAGATTTTCTGGATGAGCATAGAAACCATTTCTCTGAATGACGGGATCAATAATTTCCAAAAGTTTCTTGTCAAAATTTCTGGACCATCTAATCATATTCAACAGATGACGAGGACCGTCCTTACATAACGGCTTTAGGTTAATATGGAACCATAAAGGTACGTACACCTTTAGTACGTATTCGCTTAGAATTTGAAGATTACTTGAGACTTCATTTGTGGATATATAAAGTCTAAGTATCCTATTTGCAGCTGTTAGCCAACGAGAATGGGATAATTTGCCCGGGTTTCGATTGGCTAGGCTCTCCGTGCAAATGCAAGAAGTAACAGTTTGACATATATCCCACAAATATTTTTGATCGGTACTTAGATCATCAGGAACAAGCACTGGAAAGTTTCCACTCTGTATTGGATTAAATGACACAACTGGCAAATTTTCACAGCTTTCTAAAGCTTTTCCAATGGTACCAGAATATCCGCTAGGTCCTGTTGAAGGTCAATCTAACTTTTGAAGTAAGTGCCTTAGGGGTAATCCGTTTGCGTGAAAAAGGCAGATCAACCACTGCACGGGGCGTTTAAGATATATTTCCATCATTCTTATGGCACCATTTTTATTTCCAGTGTTCACAACTGTTCCGTCAAATCCGATAGCATTTAAATGGGAAAAGTCCACCTTTGTCTCTAAGAAATTTACGATTGCTTGTTTAATATGAGATGCAGTTCCAGACTGCGGCATCACATGTCCTATATACTTGACGGGGGAGAATCAAATTGATGTTGTAAACCATAAAAATACCGTGTATGTAATATATCTTATTATTGTAAAATCCGAAGCGTTCGGGGAACCTCTGAAATATTTTTAATTTATTTGTGCTTTTAACACGTTATTTTGTATACCGATAGACAACTTTTGCACACTACCCCACTTCAAATTTCGAAAATTGAATTTTTCGCTCCACCCTAATATACACTGATAACGCAACTCTGATAAACGGAGACTTATAACGCCCTATGAGTGCACACTATAATAGTTGTGCTTGCTACCATATTAACTTATAGAATGTTTAATTCTGATTTTAAAAAATAATTTCTTATAAAATAACTAACTCTGCTAGCAATAAACAAATAAATAACAACATTATTATTTTTCATCAAACATCAAATTAGGCTAACATAATCAAACTGCAAAGATAACTAGGAGAATCCGAATGAATTGGGCAGAATTAGGAAGACTCATTGATGTCTTGAAAAACAAAAACGGAGTGGTATTATTTTTTGTGTTTCTCAGTCAACATTGGATAATGTGATACCCCACATTCCCTTTAGTCTCATTATATTAAATAGTGATCTATTTGTTAACACAAGCTTGCTAATCTTACAATTTATTGGGCATTGCTCAATAAACACAAGAACATTGCGTCTACAACGTTTACCTTGCATTTATCGCTGTGTATAGAGCAGCTACACGATTTAACAAGCAAAGCGTCTTTACCGAAACTTGCAAAGCAGGTTTTCATAGTTCATTAAGGTATAAACTATTATAACTCTATTTTACGGTAATCCGAAGGATGGTTATTAGATGTAGTAAATTTATTTAGGTATCACACCTGCTTTTATATCAAGTTGTTTTGGAATTTATTGTTTAATTTCACGCGTTAAAATAATGGCTTTAAATGTATTTAATGGCTGGTTAAAGCTAAAATTAATACTTTTATAAATTAGAATATGTAGGATGATATTATCCAAAATCAAAATTTTTGTTTATAACATTTTTCTTAAGGTACAATCTAGCAAATCCATTCCACAAGTGACTTTGGAGAATCTTTCTGAAATCAAATACACTTACCAGTAAAACTAAGCGGACAAGTACGCATCTCGCCATTTATCTCCATACACCATAAAATAACTACAACAAGTAAACTAATAGCAAACGTAACGAATTTGAAATCAACAGCTTTGAAATCAACAGTGGACTTAAACAGGGTGACGCTTTATATCCACTACTTTTTAAACTTGTATTAGAGAAAGCCATGAGGTCGGCCTCAAATAAATACAGAATTGCGATCGGTTCAAATTACCAAGCTACACTAACATATGCAGATGACATTTATCCCGTTGGATACTCCATCCTATTCATAAAAGACAAGGTGGAAGAAGCAACAAGTAAAGTAGGGCTGAAGATTAATGAAGAGAAGACGAAATATATTTGTATGAATAGAACGATACAAAAGGATAGGATAGGCCAAAGGACAGCACCTTCAATTTCGATAGAGTACAAGGTTTTAAGTATCTGGGGGCCATAGTCATAGCTGACAACGATGTCACTGAAGAAATAAAAGACATAATTCAATCGGAAAATTGCTGTCTATTCGCATAAAATCAAAAAATCTTATAAAATGTTCAAAGTTCAAAATAAAAAATGCATCTTCAGACCTGTACTAACATATGGACACCAAATCTTGATTATGACCAAAGCAAACAAAGAAAAGCTCAAACTTTTGGTTGAAAAATACTTATTTTCAGACCTCAGCCTGACATCACCACAAACCAGTATAAGATCAGAACCAAATCGAATTAAAAATCACTCTTACAATGACGCTGATGTTGTCCAAGAAATTAAATCACAGCGACCGAGCTGGGACAGACTTCTTAAAGAGAGACTTTTAAGACTGGTATGTGAGGAGATTCCCACAGGCAAAAGACCACTCGGGCGTCCAAGAATGCCATGGAGAAATGACATTCAAGCAGACCTCCTAAAAATGAACATTCCATTTGGCCCTTGGTTGATGGAAAACCGAGCAATGATGGAAAAAAGCTGTACAGTGAGCTAAAACCCGCCCAGGGTTTTAGCGCTACGTGATGATGATGAAACATAATGAATTAGTGGCGCAGACCTGCAAGCAAGCAAGCGATTTGATTTAATCCGACCTGTGTGAGATGTCCACCCTATCGAAAAAGAACATTCGGGTGTAACAATTCATTGGGGCAAGGTGTTTTAACCCGAATAAAAACAGGGATCACACCAGCTCGCTCCAATGCTCCAGGCCATCCCTTTCCCCCTATAGCACGCTGATGCGCGATAGGTGCACAACTATCTTAGCCAAATGCTCTTCACAATGGAATCCTGGGTAATAAAATTCCAATGTGGTGCCCTAATCGAATTCAAAACTAGACCGTCGTGAAGCGCTCTATGCCTTTATCTTCTAATTAGTTATCCGCCCTAGTTGGGCCCCAAGTCATTGTACCAAGCCCCACTGGGCTCGGTCCAATGGCTTGGTGCTCAAGTATTTTTTTTGGTTTTTTATATTTTTTTTTGGTGGCTTGCGCCTTTTTTATATAATTTTTTGTAGGCTGACTTTATTATGATCGTGTTACGTATTTCTTCGGCAGTTTATGTTTCGAGCTACGAACTATCTACTATTTTTTTTACTTCTTTATCACTTTACCTTCACTTCCATTTTATTCTTTTTGTCTCTCTTTATTTACTTTATTTATTCCACTTTATTTTCTTTACTTTATTCCACTATTTGCTGTTTAGGATGTTTGTGCTTCCATCGGTGGAAAGCGTCATACCCTTCCATCTCTCGCAGTATGGAGCTTGGGTGGTGCTCCAGCTCCGCGAATTTCACCTTAGCCTTGTCTGTCATCATTTCCGTAACTCTCACCTGTTGTAGCTCTCTGAACAGGAATCTTTCTGTGACGTACTTCGGGACTTTGGCTGCTTTTCTTAGGCTGTTGTTGTGAACCGCTTGTGTCTCCTTTTTGTGTGTCTTGTATACTTGTCCCCATGCGAGAGTTGCGTATCTTAGTACCCGTAATAGGATGCTGTTTACTAACCTTATCCTCGTTTTTAATGGTAATTTACTTTTCCTGCCTGTGAGTCCTCTTAATGTTGTTCTTGCCATGTTGGCCTTCTAGACTGTGGCTTCTACATGTTTTTGGAAGGTTAATCCTTTGTCCATGATGACTCACACGTACTTGGCTTTACCTTTCCACTCCATGGGGTTGTTCTGAATCGTCAGTTGTTCTTCTGGCTGTTGCCTTTCTTTCTTATATAGCATTGCTTGCGTCTTTTCGGAGTTGATGGCTATCTTCCACTTTATACTTCATTCCTCGGTGTCTTCTAACGCTGTTTGCAGGTGGTCACTGCTACATCTGCGTTTCTGTGTTTGGCCGCTATCGCTGTGTCATCGGCATAGAGACTCATCAGGGTACCTGGTGTTCTTAGTGCGTCTGCGGTGTATATTGTGTACAGCAGTAGTGACAGGATTGCTCCCTGTGGCACTCCAACCTCCGGGTTTTCGAGCTCGGACAGGACTTTTCCTATCCGAACTCTGAAACTCCGACGGCTCAAGTACGAAGAGTTCAGCCTCGTCATCGCCCCGCTGTACTCGTAACCTCGCCTTTAGTGGCGCAGGCCTTCAACATTTTAAACTTTATGACGTCACGACCAATGAGGGCGTGGTTTGGACTGGCTGCTACAATTTGAATTTTATCTTCATTTTAATCGTTTTTATATGTCAAAATAAAGATAAAAAGAAACTTTTTTTCCGTGATAGACTTTATATTAATTTTTAATGTTGGAATCGCTGTTGTGATTTATAGAATTATTTTTTAATTTAAAATTTTATGGAAGTGCCCTATTCTTACCATGTTATAATTTAAAACCATAGAAAATTGACGATGTCAGCTTCTATTTTTCAATATATTTCCACCGATTCACATAGAAAACTACAATGAGAAGGTACACAGTAAACTGAGTGAAGATCTGAACCTACATACAAACACAATTGTCCTGTGTAAACGAAGAACCGTTAGTGGGTCGCAACAAAGAGCCAGTATTATTGATAGGAGGTGTATCTCACCCAGCGAAGTGTTGGTTTATACAATACAATGTATCGAACAAAATCAATACCTGTGCCGTTAGCAAATAATACGTTCAATTTTGTGTTATCTTGGAAAAATATTTTTCTTCTTTACCTTTTGTCCATTTGTGTTAATTTAGATACAGTGTCTACTGAGACAATAAGCACTCGTCTCAATTAGTATATCTATTGTCATATTCAATATCCTCAAACAATTTGATTTATTAAATAATGTTTTTGAAGTGATATAGTCCGTTCTTTAATGGTAAAATATTGCAAAACCTCTAAATTTTAAAGAACCGCTTGGATTGACATGAAATTTGGCATACACATAGCTAACAAGTCAAAGAAAAAAAGTGATATTGTGCTGATATGTGCTTTTGCCCTGGGGCTGGTTTTCACCCCCTCTTGGGGGTGAAAAAATATTCGTCCAAAGAAAGTCAGGAAATCAATAAACTGGCTAATTTTAAGTAACTTTTGTTCTATAGAGTTTTTTCACTAAGTCAATACTTTTCAAGTTATTTGGCAGTGAATATGTTCATTTTTTCAACAAAATAACCACGCTTTTAGACGGTTAATCGCAAATCACTCAAATAGTAAGTATTTTGTCGAAAAAACATTCTTAGCAAAAATATAGCCTGTGAAAAATTTAAAAAAATGGTGTATATATCACGTCTCTACACCTAGTAGAAGCAGAGTTATAGCTAATGAAAAATAGGTTCATATTCGTCAAATTCCAAATGGAATACTTTAACGTGAAATAACCAAAAATGAAGCACATTTTGGGGAAAACTTATTACAACTTATTTAAAGTGTTTAAAAAATCTTCATTTTTGTTTTTAAAAAAAAAATTCTAGCATCAAAATTAAACAAGTTACGCTCAAAATAAAGTTAGTCCCTTTTGGTTTTGGTAAAACAATCGAGAAAATCACCCCCTAATTAGTATCTTAAATGAACTTAATCGTTACGACTTCACAAGTTTCTTGACTCGTGTATATATTGTTTATATGATCTGTAAGTTGATCACTGATCACGAATGTATGCAAATTTCGAAACACCAAATCTCAATCAATTTTTGTCTAACAGAAAAACAAAAAAATACATGATATTCAGAAAGGCAAAACTGACTTTTTTTGTTTTTCGAGATTTTTGGTATCTCTAACAATTTTTAAGTTATTCTGAAAAAAAGCATATTTTTCAAAATTTAAATTTTTAAAAATTTTACTTTGAAACCAAATTTTTTCAAAAATAAGCACTTTAAATCGATGAAACTTACAGATCACATAAACACAACATAAGTAAAATAATTTGTGGAGCGGTAACGATTAATTTCATTAATTTGCTAATTAGGGGGTGGTCTTCTCGATTTTTTTTTGCAAAAACAAAAGGGACCATCTTTATTTTGAGCGTAACTTGCTTAAATTTAAAGCTAGAAACTTTTTGTGAAAACAGAAATAAAGCTTTTTTTAAAAACTTTAAAAATGTTATACTGAGTTTTTCCCAAAAAGTGCTTAATTTTTTGGATATTTTACGTCGAAATATTCTATTTGAAATTTGGTGAATATGAATCTATTTTTCATTGGCTATAACTCTGGTTCTGCGTGATCCAGAGACCTAATGCGTACACCATTTTTTTACTTTTTTATAGGCTATATTTTAGCTAAGAACGTTTTTTTTGACAAAATACTAACTTTTTGAGTTATTTGCGAGAAAACGTCTAAAAATGTGGTTATTTTTTGAAGTTATACTTCTTTACGGGCGTAATGACGGTGAAATTTTATATGGGAAAACCTAGCGACCGGGCGCATGCGCATTATAACTTTGTTCTGATTGGATGTTCAAATGACATGACAAAAATTATCCAATAGGGCAGCTGTGGCACAGCTGTGGGACTGTGTTTGGTTATAATGTATGCTTGTTGCGTTTTAAAATTTGTAGGAAGAGAAACAACAAACAAAAAGTTAGTTAATGGTTATACTGCCTTTTTAAATAGTTTTCATATTATATTTTTGGACTTATTTACATAGAAGAGATGATTGTTGCATGCCAATGTGAAAGCTCATCAAACTGTACCTAGTATGAGTGCCGCAGATCTCGCTTATTCAAAGCTAAAGAATCTTTCACTGGTAAGTGTTTTATAAATAGTTGATCAAATTTTGTTATGATATTTGAACATAGCCACTTTGCACGACGCAAGTGATTGCGAAATGTATTAGTCGTTATACGGGCTCCGATACCTACCTTGAACCTACCAAAATACATAAGTAGTATGTAATACTTTTTTTACATAATTTGATTACCATCAAAATTTATATCAATATTCACCTAATATATTGTCTTCTTACCCTATGTTTTGTTGTCTTTTTTCAATTCTAAATCATTTCAATTCAAAATCAAAATAATTTGATTTACATAAGTTAAAAATGTCAAAAGGTTAATCTGTTTAGTTAGACGATCTTCGCACATAATGACAAGCTGCCTCTGTGGTGCAGTTTTAATGCGGGTGAATCCCAATACAACGCAAATACCAGCCGCGTGGTAAGTTGGTTCGAATCCCAATAGAAACTTTTATTTTTTTATTTTTTTTATACATTTTATGATTGTAAGTATATTTATTATATAATTTTATTTTCAGAAAATACGTATTTAGTTAAAAATTTTTCCGACAATTAATGTTCAGAAATCATTTGTGGCATTTTTAATGTGTTTGTGTGTGTTTTATTTTTTTATTATTTTAATTTTTGGCACTGTTTTAATAAAAATGTTTGAGAAGTATTAAGTATAAATTAATTTAATATTTAAATAAAATATAAATTAAAAGTATATTAATTTCGTTTATAATCATATAATCATATAATCATATAATCATATAATCATATAATAGAAGTATAACTTCTTACGTGCGTACAAAGTACACACACATTCTTTTTTTGAAAAATGAACATATTCACTCGCAAATAACTCAAAAAGTGTTGACTTTTCACCCCTAAGATGGGGTGAAAGTCACCCCCAAGGCAAAGGCACACATCGGCACAATATCACTTTTTTTCTTTGACATGTAAGCTATACGTATGCCAAATTTCATGTCAATCCAAGCGGTTTGTGTCTTTAGATTTGTTTTCCTCGGGAATAAGATAATAAGTACTATTAAAACATGTTTATATATTGAATCACTTATATATGCTTCACTTAGTCTTTGTCACTATGTTCGAGAAATCTTGTAATGCATTATAAACATAGCGAATATAGGTAAATGGTAGATCAATCGACTGCAGATCGAGAGGTCCCCAGTTAAAACACGGGTGTTTCCTACTTTGTTTTATTTTTTTTTTTACGTTTGGTACTGTTTTAATAAAAATATTTGGAAAGTAATAAGTATTAAAATTAGTTTTATAGTTAAATAAAATACAAAATTTATATAATAAACTGTTCAAACTATATTTATTTCGTTGAAATCATATTATAATAGAAGTAGAATAACTTTTACTATTTGTTTGACAATATCCAAACAAATCAAAAATAGAGTAGCCCAAATATATAGCCAAATAAAATGAGAAATATAGTCAAAGAACTCAGTAATGATCTAGAAAACAAGAAGTACTCTATTGTAGTTTTTCTAGATATCAGCCAAGCATTCGACAAAATGTGGCATATAGAGGACTCTTCATAAGCTAAATAAAAATCTTCCGTATCAATATTATTTTATATCTCGTATCTAACAGATCGCTTTTCATTAGTGAAACAACAAGATACTCGCTCAGAACTATTTAAAATTGAATCCAGTATCTCTCAAGGTAGTGTACTCGGTCATTTATTATACTTGTTATTTACTGTTGACCTTTGACCCCCAAAGAGCTTCGCATAACTTACAACCCCATTTATATAAAATAGAAAGTTGGTTAAAAAAATGAAAATTAAAAGCGAATGAAACAAAATCGACCTACATTACATTTATTATGCGATAAGAGAGCTGTCCACCAAAATACATAAACAGCAAACAATTAGTACAAGTAGATACAACCAAATAACTGGGCATACATCTAGATAAAACACTAACATGGAGGAAACACGTCTTCACCAAAAGAAAGCAACTTGGACTCAAACTTCAACAAATGTACTGGATCCTGTGTAGACATTCAAGACTATCAATTGAAAATAAATAAGTGGTATACAAAGCCATAATTAACCCCATATGGACCTCTGGCCGACAGATATGTGGTTGGAAATCATACAAGGTTTCAAAATAAGGCCTTGAGAAGTATAGACAACGTTCCATGGTACGCCCCAAAGCAAGAGAGAGAGAGAGAGAGAGAGAGAGAGAGAGAGAGAGAGAGAGAGAGAGAGAGAGAGAGAGAGAGAGAGAGACTTGAAAAATCCCAGCATCAAAGAAGAGATCAGCAAATAGAGTAAAAAGTATGAAGAAAGACTTAGTGCGCATCCTAATGATTTCGCGAGTGAATTGTTCAACACACAGGGTGAAGTTCGCTGACTGAAGCTTTATATACCAACTGATCGAATAGATTTTAGAAAAATTAGAACTATTCTTAATAGTCCTTTCGCCAGGGGGGTATAACGACCTCCTTTATTCAGATGGACTTACCCAAGTTTTTTTATGTACTTTGACCCGTAGAACACGAATTTTTTGGGTAACAGTTGATCCGGTTGTCGATAAGATTGTTATAAACAAAAAACTTGAGGAATTACATAACAGCAATTTTTTGCAAAACAAACTTTTTTTTTATTTTCTAGGTCATTCTAAGCCAAAAACGATTCTACAAATTTTTTCGTATGATGCACAGTTTTCAAGATAAACGCGGTTGAACTTTCAAAAAATTAAAAAATTACAATTTTTGAATAATTTTTACAATTTTTGAAGTTTTTTTTTTATTTCGGTAAAGCCTAGACAACTAATGGCCATTGGCATGGTAGGTACGGTGAATTTTTGCAGTTAGGTACCTAGTCTCATGTGTAGTGTGTGTGTTGAGTAAGTGTCTTTTTACTTTGCAAAGTCGACGTACTTTGTATTTGCAAAGAGCCGCTAATTGTATCCGAACGTCTGCGGTTCCTCCGGTGAGTACAGATCCCACAAGGACAGAAACTATTTTTTATAATAAACGAAAAATTTCTGACCCTGGTGAGATTGGAACTCACGACCATCCGGACCTTTTTCTCCAAAGGTAGGCGCTCTTACCACTGAGCCACAGAGGGGATCCGAATAACTTTTGGATAAAAAATAAAATAGCAATTCTGCTTACCGCATTTGAAATTTTAAGTCAAATTATATTGGTTTTATACATCCTACGAAAAAACTTGTAATAAGAAAATTTTTTGCTTAAAATGGCCCAAAAACACAAAAAAATGTTTTGTTTTGCGAAAAATCGCTGTTATGTAATTCCTCAAGTTCTGTGTTTATAACAATCTTATAGACATCCGGATCAACTGTTACCCAAAAATTCGTGTTCTAAGGATCAAAATACATAAACAAACTTGGGTAAGTCCATCTGAATAATGGAGGCTGTTGTACCCCTCCTGGCGACAGGACTGAAATGTTAATTATTTATTTTATTAGTAGTAGTACTATTTATACATTAGTTGGTAATTTAGAAAGAAAACTTTTCATTGGAATTCTTACCTACATGTCATAACTTTAACTGACTCTTCCTAACGGTACAGATTGTTAAATAAAATATAGTAATAGAAAAATCAGATCCTGCCTGGACAAATCGATGTAAATTTTATATAAGTTTTTTCGGGCTTACTTCAAATTTGTTTTAGTGGAAATGTAGGTTTTTGAATTTAGACGACTGGTTGTTAAACGGGATTGTCAATAGTTCTAAATAGGATGTAAAGTGAAATGTTATATTCACAATATATAATAATTATTTTCGGTAATGGAACTATGTAATTTAATATGATCCCATTACTATATTGGTAAATTGTTATTATAATTTAATGTATGTATTATCACTCTAAATGAGATTATTTTAGTGCCAAGCACATTAACATCGTCAACCTCATATGTCGTGAGAAATCGATCGATTAATGAAGCGGTTAATAATCCTAATGGACCGATTAACCCATTAACGCCCAAGTTTTTTTTATTTAAAAATCTATATTTTAGGGTTAATTTGATGAAATGTTAATAATTTAATAAAAAAAAAACAAGTTCTTCGGTTTCCTGTCTTTTTTTAAAAAAATTATATGGTGTTACCATATGGTAACGCTGGGCGCTTAAGGAATTTTTAGGATCGTTCAAACCAAATTTTTTAATTTTTTTTTAAATATTTATTTGAGAATATTTTCATCGTCTGGTGTGGTATCCTATAAAACAATTAACGCAAAAACCAACGTTGCATTTTTTAGACATTGTTCATCCAGATGTTGTACATTTGTCTCCAGCACATCGTCTTCTACTGCTTGATGTAACAAATGGTCGAAGCCATCAAAACGAAAATCTGGCAAGTTCTGTCTATGTAGACTAGGTCTTCCTGTACATAAGGGACGACTTCCATATCTTGCGAGAAGAACTTGGGCCAATTCTCTCCTAAACGATAGCAAGGATATATATTTTTTATATAAATGCCATGAATTATGGACTGCAACATCCAACAACCATGCTACAATTTGCCAGTACCATTTCTTACTGCAAATTGCTACTCGGTAGGTTGAAACACCTTGATCCATCCAGTCGGTACCCACCATATTTTGTTGTATTCAGCAATATAGTGAAGCCGACTTACTTGAATGTGGCCTTTTTCTTCATGAGAATATCTTTTTACCATGCCCAATTCTGAACCACCACAACTCGTAGATGCTATTGTAACAACAGAGTTATCTTTCCATCGCACCAGTTACATTATCGCTTCTGCTAACAAAAATTCACGATTGAAAAAAATAAGGTTATGACTCCGTAAGCGCCCACCGCAACCATATGGTAACGGCGTACTTTGACTATTCCTACCGAATTCGCTACATTTAATTGTTGATAAAATACAACTATTTATAAAAAGTTGGGTTATAATAAACTTGGCTTTTTTTTTAAATATGCAAATATATTTACTAGAAGACTATCAAAAATTGCTTACGCAAAACGGACGTCCATCTTTTTCTATAAATTTAAACCACACTGTCATATGATTATCTCTCGACGGTTGAGAAAAGGCTAAAATACGAATTCGTTACGTTTTATGGGTGCCTGAAGTACTCCTAGAAACGATGGTTCTCAAAATATGTGGCTGACTAATTACATGGGCATACCGCAGAATTTTTAAAAATCATGTGTTTTACGTTACCATATGGTAACGCTGGGCGCTAATGGGTTAACGACAGCCTGTAGAGAATTTCGGATGAAATTTAATACAAAAACGACAAAAACTATGGTCATCAACAAGCACCAAAACAGAAGGGGGAAGGGCAATATCGACGGATCAGATCTGGAAAGAGTAACAAGAATAACGTACCTTGGAAGTAATCTTGATGAAACTTGGGACCACAAAATGCAATATTTCTATGCAACCGGCAGCTGGGTATCTCATTGAGAACTAGAATACTTAAGTGCTATGTTTTCTCCATCTTGCTCTAAGGTGTTGAAGCCTGGACAATAACAGAGGCAACACAAAAAATAATCCAAGCATTAGAACAATGGTGTTACCGCAAATGCTCAGAATATCTTACATGAGCCATATGATAAATTCGGAAGTCTTGCGAAAAATGAATAAAAAAAGGGAGCTTACGTTTATAATGAACGAACGGAACATCCAATATTTTGGTCAAATCGTAAGAAATTAAAACTATGAACTGCTCCGACCTATCATCAAAAGTAAAATCAATATCAAAAGGAGACCAGGTAGAAGACGAAACTCTTGGCTTAAAAACCTACGACAGTGGACGAATTTGACCTCCAAAGCACTATTCAGGGCGGCTGCAAATAAGATTAAATGGGCAAATGTAATGACCAACATCCTTGGATAAGGCACCGTAAGAAAAATGATGAAGCGATATTTTCCTGCAGTTAGTTGTACTGAACAATGTCATCCATTTTACAACATTAAAATATGAAAACTATGAATTATCCGGTACCCCGTCAAAATAGACCGTCGAAAAAGCTCCGACAAAATAGCTCCGACATAATATCCCGCCCACAAAATAGCCCCGACAAAATAGTCCCGACAAAAAGCTTCCTTCAGAATTCATCATGAAATAATCCCTTAAAATATATTTTTTCGGAAATGGTAATTATTGTCTATTCAAATGTTTATCTTAACCACATTAAATAAAAATGGTCTTTTCAGAGACTCGAACCCTGTCTTCTGTTTCGATTGAACGTGATCTGCTTTTCGACTAAATTCAATGTTCAAGCCAGCTCCCGTAAGTAATCTGCTTCTTGGAAGTTTGAACATTTAATTTAAGCGAAAATCAATGTTTATTTGTGATATAAACCTTTTTGTCTGATTTCTTACAGCGGTAAAATTTATTTTGAATTAAATGAATAATTACATACAGTCTTCTTTTTTTTTGTCAAATAATTTAAATTAAAAAATTTTTGGACACCTTGTATAAAGATAAATATGTAAATGTTTATAATACTGAATAGAGAATTAAATAAACTTTCAAATGAGCTAGCACACGACCCCTATTCTCATTTAAAAAATCATCGATTACGTCATCACGCCTAGATGGATGACGTCACTAGTATGATATATAGACCAAAATATCGTAATTTAAAAATAAAAATCGCCCTTTTTTAGGATTTTTCCTAAACATCGCGGGTTTAAGAAATAACGAATTTATTGGTTTCATTTGCACCATATTGTATGTCTGAATTGCCGATATGAATGAGTCAGATTAAATTAAATTATTAGAAGAATTTTTTTACTAAGCAACAACATTTTTGTTTAATTTATTAATATTTTGTATTTTGACAACGACGTCCGACTTGAAAGACGAAACGTTAACAAAATAATTTTTTTAAGTTGAATTGAGGCTTATTTCCCAATTAGAATAATAGTGATTTAAAATAAATGATATTCCAAAAGGCAAAACTTTTTATTGGGGATGTTGTCGCCTTGCCTGTTTTAGCCGGAGCTGTCTTGACCGGGGCTATTTTGTGTGCGATCTATTTTGTCGGGGCTATTTTGTTTACGGGCTATTTTGTCGAGGCTATTTTGTAACCGGGCTGTTTTGACGGGGCTGTTTTGACCGGGCCATTTTGACGGGTCACGGAATTATTCATATCTGTCCTCCTTAAACATACCTCCTCCGTTATTAGAACAGTAGAATTACAAATGAGGTGTCAATGAATGCTTGTAACTCAAAAATGGTATTAAAAGTAAGAAATTTGACATCGGACTTCCGGTTCCAGAGTTTCAACAGAAATTACGGTTTTGAAGTTATTGAAATACATAGTACAGGTGATAACCGATAAGCGATTAAAAGTTTTAACCGGAAGAGCCACATTATAGTGGCAGAACTAGTCCACGTGATATATCAATTGACGTGTATTGAAAAATCGAGCTCGAATATTTAGTTCCGGTTTTAATGTAATTTCCGATTAAAAAGTTACGATAGGAGGTTTGGCAAAATGACTCAAAATTAATGAAATCGTATATGAATCGATCATTAAACAGGGGGGTCAAACATGGAGACACTCTACTACCCAAACTTTTCACCTTAGTTTTGGAGGAAGTTTTTAAAAATCTAAATGGGAAATATAAGGGAATAAATATCAGTGGCCGCTACCTCAGTAATCTACGATTTGCGAATGACATAATCCTGATAGCTACTGACCTACAAGATCTGCAAACCTTGCTATTAGAACTACATACCTGAATCTTCTAATATAGGACTGAAAATTAATAAAAAAATGTCATGCTCTCCGAAAAACCGTGACAATAATAAACGACAAATTTTTAGGAAAAGTTGAAGAATATAATATATTTACGACAAAAATAATACTAAATTCAAACGGACGAATTAAAAAGAAGAAGAAAATTAGCATGGTCAGCATTCGACAAACTGAACTCTATACTCATAAATAAAAAAATTCAACTACATCTTAGATTTAAAGTTTTTGATGCATGCATTTTTCCTATATTGACATATAGTGCACAAACATGGACAAATACAAAAAAGAATATGAATACACTCAGTCACTCAACACACGATGGAAAGAGCTATGCTAGGCATATTATTTAAGGGCAGTAAAAAACCCATTAATGAAACAGAAAACCAAAGTCACCGATGTGGTACAAACATAATAAAATTGAAATGGGAATACGCTGGATATGTAGCTGGGATTGATCCAAACAAATGACACAGAACAATTTTAACTTAAAGACCATACCAACACAAAAGACCCAGAGGCAGTCCTCCTATGAGGATATGAACCCATTTCTCATTAGCTATAACTCTACTTCTACTAGGTATAGTGACCTAAAATAATCATGTTTTTCACTACTTTACGTGCTATATTTTTGAAAAGAATTGTTTTTTCGACCAAATACTTACTTTTTGAGTTATTTGCGAAAAACCGTCTGAAAACGTGGTTATTCTGTAGAAAAATTAGCATATTCACTCGCAAATAACTCGAAAAGTATTAACTTGATGAAAAAACTTTATAGAACAAAAGTTGATTAGAATTACTCATTTTATCTATTTCCGGACTTATTTTGAACATATATTTTTCACCCACAAAGAGGGTGGTGAAACTCACCCCTAGGTCAAAAGCACACATTGGCACAATATCACTTTTTTCTTTGACTTGTTGGTTATGTGTATGCCAAATTTCATGGCAATCCAATCGGTTCTTTAAAATTTAGAGGTTTTGCAATATTTTACCTTTAGAACGTACTATATAAATTTTATACTTTGTTGCGTTAAAATCTAAAATGATCTAATTTAATTTTTATATTTTGCAGGTAAGATAAATTGCAACCAAACAGTTAATTATAGTAAGTAAGTCTTAACATTATTATTTCTATACTTTCTGTATTAAGATAATCAAAAAAGCGTTGAAAAAATATTATGGTTTGCGGCGATATAAACAGCACTGAAATGCGTATGTCTCAAACTTGTACGTATCATGCGCCGAAACATACTGAGTACTTTCCGAACCGTCGTTATAACGTATGTGAATGTCGTGTTATTGTTAGGTGTTTCAGAATGGTTCTTAGTTTTGCAGAAAAAATTTTTATCGTGAAACCATATTTTCGGTCATAAGTAAAAGGTCGCGAAAACGGTTCATGCTTAAAATCAACAATGGTTGGTGTCAGCAGGACGCGGCAACCTATCACACGGCCAGGGAGTCTCTTCGAATACTTTGCGATCATTTTGTTGATTTCCTAATTTCGCGTGGCAGTGATTTTCCATATCCATCGCACTCATCAGGCGTAACGACACCTGATGCGTAGATATGGGGAGCATCTAAACATTCCGTATAATTTGGAACCTAGGAGATTTCTATTAGTTCTTTGCAGCACGCTGTCATATTTTAACCAATAGGCAGCGAAGTTCCAAACGCATATACGAAATGTTATTCGGTGCCAAATTCATATACGGAGTGTTAAATATTCGTACACCGAAAAAGATAAGTTTTTATTAGGGTCTGTTAAAAGAAGACTGATTTTAAAATACATGTTACTGTATTATTAAATAAAAATAAAACAATTATAGTATTTAAAATGATATTTGGTCATTCCAAAATCATATACGGTATGTTAAATATTCGTTAGAACACAAAGATGATTTTTATTAAATCCAGTTAAAATTATACTGGTTTTTAATAGTATATCATGCAACGAGCATTAAATGATTGTCATTATAAAGCGAGTATAAGGGATACGAAACGACCAGCCTAGCCGCGAGTTTCGTATAGAGTACGAGCTTCATAATGATAATTAAATGCAAGTTGTATACACGATTTTTTCTATGGTCATTCACAAAAAAGGTATATTCGAGTTTATTAATTTTGTAACGCAAACAAATTAAGTAGTTTGTCAGTCTGACAGTTTGATTACATATTGAGAACTGTCAAAGCGTATGTATTTGACTCGCCATTGGTTACTGCGCGTGTGCCACCTTTTTTCGCGAATGTCATATCGCGATTTTATTGGTTAAAAATCTGTATCTTAATGAAAATCTGTATCATAATGAAGTTCATTATGATAAACGTAGTGACATCATAGTTGATATATTATAGTATGAGAATAGAAAAATTATTGTTAATGTATTATTAAAGATCCAAAAAGAAAATGGTTGTCCTGTAGTTGGCTGTATACCATACACTCGTAATACAAAAAACGAACAAAGTCCTTTATAAAAGGTCTATATTTAAAATCCCTAAAAAGGGCTACATCATGGAACTAGTTTTCGATTGGTTGGCCAATCATCATCAGTGCTTTCCTAAAATGAATATAACCTTATAAAATGGTGCAAAGGTTTTAAAATTTTGACTCCGGTTAAAAAAAGTTGTAGGTTATACTCACGTGATCTTACATGCTAACCACCATCATATTTGTAATTATGTAATATATGTAAATAAAATTTGTAATATTATATTTTGGTGGTTAGCATGGTAAGGTCACGTGAGTATAACCTACAACTTTTTCTAACCGTAGTCAAAATTTTATAACCTTTGCATCATTTTATCAGGTTATATTCATTTTAGGAATGTACTGATGATGGTTGGTCAACCAATCGAAAACTGGTTCTGTGATGTAGCCCTTTTTAGGGATTTTAAATATATACCTTTTACCAAAGACTTTATTCGTTTTTTGTATTATTAAAAATTAAACATATTAAACAACACGTGCAAGTCATTAAAAATTCTAAGAAAGCGAAAGCTTAGTCAAATAAAAAAATTTATCTCTCAAATCTATACCATCCCATTTATGAATTTCGCACCAAATTACATTTCATATAGGTAATCATTGTTTTATTTTTCTTTAATAATACATTAACAAAATAGGTATTTTAAAATTAGTCTGCTTTAACTAATTAATAAAAAGTCATATTTCTTGGTCTACGAATATTTAACATTCCGCATATGAATTTGGCATCGAGTAACATTCCGTATATGCGTTTGGAACCTCGCCGCCTATTGGTTAAAATATGACCGCGTGCTGCAAAGAACCAATAGAAAACTCCTAGGTTCCAAATACATATACGGAATGTTTAGATGCATACGGGGAATGCTGAAGGAGGCAGACCGATCCACCGTCTAACATTTCGGAATTGCGGACTAGAATTAAAGTTTTTTTTTTGTGTCAGAGGGCATCTTTAACATCTATTTTATCGGTAACTTCGTTATAAATAATTTTTGCAAGTCTATATCAACTATACTAAATATATCAATAATCATTCATTCAATCACTAAGCGCTACAATTACTAGGAATTATAGCGCCATGGCGTAGTTTAAAATCCTATTCTTGGGTGAGGTGGATTACTTCTTTATCATTTATGGCTTGTTGTGTGTCTTTGCTGTTCTCGTGACTCTTTTCCATTTCTTCCTGTCCTTGCACTGAACTTTCCAGATTTTCACATTATTTGCTCTTATGTTTTCTTGTACATAATTCAGCCATCTTCTTCTGAGTCTTCTCCTACACCTGGGCCATAGTGGTGTCCAGTTAGTTATCCTTTTCAAATATATCCTATCTGGTCTAAGCGAAGCGATTTTATGGATCTGACTATATTTTTCCTCTTTATTTCTTGTTCTATTTTGGCATTTGTTTTCATTCGTATTTCTCCCTCTCGTGTTTTACAGTATTCTTGACCAGTGTGATTCTTCGTGACCAGTATTCTTCTCATTATTTTTCTTTCAAATTTCAGAAGTCTATCTTCCTCTTTCTTGTTAATCGTTGTTGTTTCCATCTCATATATAGCAACAGGTCTTATTAAGGTCTTAATATATATTTATATTTGTTCTTATACATAGCGTCTTGCTTTTCAGCAAATTTCGATTAATTTCATAATATTGTAATATGTAATTAATTCCATTCCATAATATATCATTAATTCCATAATATTCCATAATATTATTAATTCCATAATTCCTTTCAGAATTCTTTCCTCTATTTTCTCTTTTCCTGTTTTCCCTATTGTTACTCCCAAGTAGCTAAAGGTGTAGTTTCAAATTTATGGTTCTCTGTTATTAGTTACTTCTAAGTTGTCGTGTCTCGTGTCGCCCTTTCCTATCGTTCGTCGTGTATTTTATTTTGTGCTTTATACCTTTAGCCCTATTCTCTTCACTTCCTTATCAAATTTTTTAACTGTTTTTATAAGTGTCATCTTCGTCTTCTCTATGATGACTAGATCATCTGCATATGCTACTAGTTGAAGTTGATCTGTAATAATATTTTTGTTTGCATAGTTTGTCGTCCTTATTATTACTTCCAACATCAGTTTAAATAGTGTCGGTGAGCTGAAGTCACCTTGTTTCACGCCTTTGTTTCTAAAACTTATTGGAGCATTATACAACGCAACTAGTTGACAGCATGGGCGCCCATACTCACGGGCAGGGGGACCTCGTGACCCTCCCTAGTTTTTCGGGTGCTTTAAGCTATATATGGTTATCCAAAATATACAAAATATGATGTGCAACATCTTCACATCTGCCCCCCCACCCCTCCTAAAAATTTTTATATGAGCGCCCTTGGTTGACAGCCATGTTCAACTACTTCTTCGATAGAAAGTGCACGCTTTTTAAATTTTTGTGCCTGGATTAATAAGTCAGAACTCCATAAGACGAGGTAAAAAGTAGGTACCCTGGGCAGCAGGTACTCCGTAGATCACTTCAGATGTCATATTCGTCGTCAGTGACCCCAAAAAATCCCCGAGTAATGATTTTTGAATAATTTTTTAATGAATTTGCCGAAAACTTCAGAACACGAGGTAAACAGTAGGTGTCCTGGGCACAGGTACCCAGGAGCTCACTTACGACGTCATATTCGTTTTCAGCTACTCCAAAACCCCCAAGTAACAAAATTTAAATTATTTCCGCCGATAATTGACGAGTTCTGAATTTTTTTTATTCTCTGTTTGAGATGCACTTTAAGAATGCATTTTTTGTATGCAGTTTTTCAATATTATATCATGGCTCCGGTTCACAAAGTTTCCTGGCGCATTCACGAATCGGATGCAAAAAGAATTATTAAGATCCGTCTTGTCGGTTTTGTTTTCGGAGGTTCAGTGCTTTCTTCCTTCGACTATTTAAAAATGAAAAGCTACAGACCATTATACAGGAACAAGCTTTATATGATATCAGTTTTCCAATAAATATATCCTTTATTTATTTTGTAATTCAATTAATTTCAAAGTTAATATTTACGTATTTGAGATGAGTAGTAAATAACTTTGTAGCTTTCCTGTTGTATTTTCTTTGATTAATTATCTGTTTATTTTTGTATGAGAAATAGGACTGTGTATTTGTCTAGCTGGCGAATCTATTGCAACTAGCTGAACAACTTATAGTCTGGGCAGATTATCGGAGGATAGGCCATTTTTGGGAAAAATTATTTATTAGCAATTTTATTGCTGGAATCGAATCTTATGACTGTATATATTATTAACATAGGTATGCAAAGTCCGTAGATAGTGTGACACCTTTTTTTATAAGCAAAATGGCGAGAAAATCGTGTTTTTTCCAAGTTATGCCCTATAACTCCAAAGATTTTACCTTTACACCAAAAACACTCAAATAAAAATTCACCGTAACTAAATTCTGCATAGACACGTGTTTTTCCCGATTTATTCGACGAAAATTTTCCCCGGAAAATGTGGGGTTTTCCAACAAAATCTTTAATTTTCAACTAAAATTTTAAATAAGTAATTGTTTATCAATAATTAAATAACTTGGTATTGTAAAATCTATTTGCGTATAGATTATAATTCCAGAAGTCAATGGAAATTGAATGAACAGTTTAGCAGCAATTGAATTGTTAATTAAAAATTTACGGTCTCTATAATAACCACAATAATTATGATATATAAGAAAAAGTCTGATTTTTTTATAAAAAGACACTGTACCTATCTAATGTACTTTACAGAATTGAAATTGGACTATTTATGCGGCCTCAGGAACATTTTAAAATTATAAAAAAAATTTTGGCTTATTAGCAAATATAATAATAATGGTTATTTGTGCATTAAGTTTGTATATAATAAATATAGTCTTGTATGTTATTTGTATATGTACAGTGAAATGCAGGAAAAGAAAAGAGTTGTAAAATTTCACATATGACGAAAAATTGAAGTTATTGGAAAAAAAGTGTCAGGACGCTTCTTTTAACCTTCGGATGACCAAGCGGGGGAAATTGTAACCCCAGCGTAGGTTTTTCTTTAATAAATTCAAAAGTATTTTTAATTTTTAACTCATTATTTTTTTATTTGACTTTAATATCATTCTAGATATCCTCGTATTTTGAAATAAAAAAAATTCACTATATTTTACGAATAAAAAATATATTCTGAAATTGATGTTTAATAAAATACCGTCTATTATGTGTAATTCCAAGTAGTTTTACGCTAATGACGTCGACTTTGCAAAGTAATAAGACACTTACTCAACATACACACTACACATGACACTAAAACTCATGTTGTGACTGGCTGAATGACTTTTGCCCGATTTCACCAACGATACCTAAACAGTTGCCTTATTAAGTAATTCTTATCGATAGGAACTTCTTGAGTCATTACTTAGGAACAATCGCATTTCACAACTAAAAGAACTGCTTATCTAGGAAATGCTTTCCTAGGTATTCCCTAGGGTACGTTTGAACTATTTTTGATAAATAAACAGAAGAATAAAATGACATTTCCTTACTTTTTCGATTATTTGCCATTATTGTTTGTTTGCCAATTTGGTTTTATTCAGTTTTGTACTGTTATAGTTATTTTATTTAGTAGTTGGTTATTTGTGCATTAAGTTTGTATATAATAAATATAGTCTTGTATGTTATTTGTATATGTACAGTGAAATGGAGGAAAAGAAAAGAGTTGTAAAATTTCACATATGACGAAAAATTGAAGTTAGTTTAATTGTCATTAATGAAATAATTTTTAAATAAATAATATGATGAAAATTGCTTTCTATTATTAATTTTTTAATGACACACTTTTAGTTATATCATAAGGGGTTTTCAAAACACAACACTAGTTTGTTACGTACTAGGTAGACTACATAATTTTGTCAATAGACCTGTAAAAAACTCCAAATGATTTTCTTATTTTCCAGCACATATTATATTATTAATATAAAAGATAATACAAAATTACAACTAATATACCTAATATTACAGAATAACAGAAAAATTAAGATATATAAGAAGCAAATTATTGACAAACGTCACAAGTACATTAGTCAAAATTACCTGACCGTCAACAATAAGTAATACCTAAAGTTTAGTGAGATCGAATACCGCATCCTAACGTAAGGTAATGCTTAAGCGGTTTAGGTAATTCTTATGGTATGGTGAAATCCGTTTTAGAGTTAGGAAGTACCTAAACCAACTTAGGTAATTCTTAAATATTTAGGTATCTTTGGTGAAATCGGGCAATAAAGTCCATGCCCAAAAAAATAAATTAAAAAAAAAACTTCACTTTTTTGTTAATTGTCATTTTTGACATTTTTAACCTAGGGTCATTTTCCCCCCTTGGTCATCCGTGTAAGAAAAAAAGGTTGGTCATCGGAAGGTTAAAAGAAAAAAAGTTTAATTGTGATGAGTAGTTCCTGAGATACAACCTATCAAGATTGACCGACATTTACGCCAAAGATATAAAAAATAGGATCATAATTTTTGAACCATCACCTTTTTATTTCGGTTCTCTTTCTCCACAGCAATTTTCATATCTTTAAATACTTATAACATATATTATTATAATAAAAACTATCGATATTACGAGTGAAAAATGCCAAAAATAGCAAAATTCCAATCAAAAATTACGTTGGAGAAAATGTAATCTCAAAGTTACAAATCGGTATACGTTAAAAAAATTAATTTTCTCGGCTTCCCATTTAGAAATTTTCTTCATTCTTTTTTTGTTCCCAAGTAACTCGAGTAGAGTCATTTAACTAACGCAACGCATTATTAAATGTCAAGGTTGATTTGTTTTGTCATAATAAATTAATTTAGTTATTTAATTATTTTTAATTTGTTTAAATAAAGATTGTTTAAATAATAATAGAGCTTTCAAATGAGAATATTTGTGTTTTTAACGTTAAAAGGTACACTTGTAGTAAGTTTTTCTAAAAATGGTCTACAACTGGAAAAAATGTGTAGTTTTCTTTTCTTATAAATAAATAAATATATTATAACAAAACAAAAGCAAGTTTGACATTTAATAATGCGTTAGCTAGATGGCTCTACTCCAGTTACTTTAGAACAAAAAAAAATGAAGAAAATTGCTCCATTGAAAGCCGACAAAATG
This sequence comes from Diabrotica virgifera virgifera, assembly GCF_917563875.1. Taxonomy (NCBI): domain Eukaryota; kingdom Metazoa; phylum Arthropoda; class Insecta; order Coleoptera; family Chrysomelidae; genus Diabrotica; species Diabrotica virgifera. Next base: position 22,365,792 of record NC_065446.1, on the reverse strand, counting down.
CATTTTTTAACGTCAACCAATTTTGAACTTTGAGATTACATTTTCTCCAACCTAATTTTTGATTGGAATTTTGCTATTTTTGTTAATTTTCACTCGTAATATCGATAGTTTTTACTATAATAATATATATGTTATTAAAATTTTAAAGATATGAAAATTGGTGTGTAAAAAGAGGACAGAAACAAAAAGGTGATAATTCTAAAATTATGATCCTATTGTTTATATCTTTACCGTAAATGCAGGTAAACTTTGACTGGTTGTATCTCAGGAACCACTCATCACAATTAAACTTTTTTTTCTTTCAAAAGAACCGTCCTGTCGCTTTTTTTCCGATACTGTTTTCATGATTTAATTTAATTTTAAGTTTTCCGAGATATTCTATTTGTTTATAAGCCAAAAAATTGTTTATAATTCTAAAATATTCCCGAGGCCGCTTAAATAGTCCAATTTCAAATATGTAAAATACATTGGATATGTACAGTACCTTTTTATACAAAAATCATAATTATTCTTATGTGTAGTAATTATTGTGGTTATTACAGCGACTGTCAATTTTTATTTAATAATTTATTCAATTGTTGCTAAACTGTTTATTCTATTTCCATAGGCTCCTTGAATTATCATCTATCTGAAAAGAGCTTTCATATTCCCACGTTATTTAATTATTGGTAAATAATTACTTATCTACAATTTTAATTGAAAATTAAAGATTTTGTTGGAAAAATTTTGTCGAAGTAAATCGGGAGAAGCACGTCTCTATGCAGAATTTAAATGCTGGTAAATAACTTTTCCCTGTATTTTGCTAATTAGCCCGGAGTATTATATCGATGCCATTAAAAATCTTGCCTTTATCGTATTTAGTAAAAAAGTGGTGTCTCGAAATTGATATACTTATTTTCTTGCCTTTCTGTATAATAAAATGCTTTTTTCATAAAGAAATTATGCTTTTTAAGCATTGTTTTGCATTCCTTTATGCTTTTACATCCGAACAATACACATAATGAATGCTTTTGGTCACTTGAGTAAACATGGAAACTTCAATCGATTTTAATCCTGTCTACCGCATTTCCGTTCCAATAACTTCAAACAATCAGTAAACCTTAGTCCTTTTGTCTTAGTAAAGGACACCTTGTAACCGCGAAACCAAGGTAACCCTTGTTAGTAATAGACACGTTACTTTACCCAACCCGAGTACATTGCTGAAATTGTTGAAATTTTGATAACATGTTGAAATGTTTCGGTTGTTTCCCTAGAAGTTAAATAGAAACATTAAAACTATAGCTGTATTCTGACAATATCTAGAATGATAATGTATCAAAATTGGTTAAAATACATTTCAATTGCCAAAGTCTTATGGTTGATTTCATTAAGATTAAGAAAAGTAACTTTATGTTAAATTAATCTTTAAAGTGGCTGTTTATATTATAGACCAGGGCACATCTGTAAAAATATTAGCACATATGGACGTTGAGGGGTGACTCAAATTTTTTTGCAAAAATGGCTTGAAAATAAATCACATAATAATATTTCAGTTATCCTCCCTCTCAAAAAGGTCAGGAACATTGTTTAAATAATCAAAATGTCAAAAAATGAAGGAAAAATTCGATTTTTTTCTTCGTTTTTTGATTATAACTTATAAAGTATTCATTTCCGAGAAAAGTTGTACTGACATAAAAGTTGCGTAATTAAATTTCCTATAATATAGAATTGGTTAAAAATTTAAAAAAATAGTCACCCTTGTTGCAAAATAGCAATAATTGCGAAAATAACATACAAAAACAAGTATTGGCATTTTACGTTTTTCAACCATTTATGCTACACTTAGGACCTTCATATTTCACCCAGAAAAACTGTATGATACAGTAAAATAACACTGTAAATTTCATTAAGATCGGTTTAATAGATTTTGCAAAATAAATTTTGCAATCCAGCTTTCGTAAAAAAAATTCATTTTTTCAAAATGTTACAGGATAGAAAATAAAGCAGAAAACAAGTTTAAATTTTTTTTTTCTTATAGAAGTGTACAGTACCTTTCATTTGCAATTTTACAAAATTAAAATTTATTAACTACCACGGCGTCACGAATTTTTTTAAGTAAACATTCATTATTGGTGCTACGCGCAGGACAGCGGGTAGTTTGCTCTTATTGGGCATTCCAATGACCTTTGATAATGATTGATACATTTTAATTTTTATTACATTTCGGTATAAATAAATAAATTTGTTTATTGCAAAATAAAAACACATACTCTATCCTTTAAAATAACACTTTTATTAGCAAAAACTTTATTGTTTATATATTTTAACTTAGAGAATAAAAGTTTATTATTTTTAAACATATGCAATTGTTTAAACAATATTTCACAAACAATAATAAAATTAGTTTGATTTTTGTGGAATTAAAATATTAAAATACAACAAAATAAAGAGTAAGAAAATAATATATTAGGTAAAGATTAGAAGAAATTTTGGTGGAAATCAACTTGTGTGAATCGAACACCGCTGTCCTGCGCGTAGCACCAAAAATTAATGTTTATTTAAAAATATTCCTGACGCCGTTGTAATTAATCTATTTTAATTTTGCAAATTGCAAATGAAAGCTACAGTACACTTCTATAAGCAAAAAAAATTTCAGCTTGCTGTCTGCTTTATTTTTAGTCCTGTAACATTTTGAAAAAATGAATTTTTTTTGCGAACGCTGGATTTCAAAATTTATTTTGCAAAATATATTAAACTGATCTTAATAAAATTTACAGTATTGTTTTACTGTATCATAACGTTTTTCTGGGTGAAATATGAAGGTCCTAAGTGTAGTATAAATGCTTGTATAACGTAAAATGCAAATACTTGTTTTTGTATTGTTTTTTCGCCATTATTGCTATTTTTCAACAAGGGTGACTATTTATAAAAATTTTTACCAATTTTATATTATAGAAAATTTAGTTATGCAACTTTTATGTCTGTAAAGCTTTTCTCGGAAATGAATACTTTTACAGTTATAATTAAAAAACCAAAAAAAAATCGAATTTTTCCTTAATTTTTTGAAATTTTGATTATTTAAACAATGTTCCGGACCTTTTTAAGAGGGAGGATAACTCAAATATTATTATTTAATTTATTTTCAAGCAATTTCTGCAAAAAAAATTGAGTCACCTCTCAACGTCCATCTCAAAGCAGATCCGCCCTGGACTATTATGTGTTTTCATAATATAGGATTCATAATAATTATTTATATGTGTTAAAAGTACACGTTTAAGGCACGCGTGTGAAAGTTTGCAGAATGAGCGATAGTGAGTTCTGCAATTCACATGAGTGCCTTAAAAATGTACTTTTTAACACGCATATCATACAATATTTTTTCTACAAACGTAATTACAGGACAATATCTACAAAAACTTTTACTTGAACGTGACTGACATTCCATTTTTATAATTTTTTGACATTACATCAAAATTGTCTATACGGTCAATACGAACTGCAGTGCCTTAAAAATATTTTAAAGCACTAGTGCCTTAAAGTAGCATTTTTAACGCTCGTATGGAGTGCTAAATATTTCATTTTTAACACGGTTTTAGAAAAAAGATTTTTAAGTATGTTTTGATGCAATTTTGTATTGAAAGTTGAACGGAATATCACAGTCTAAGGTCCCACTGAAAAATCACTATTTTCATACATTATATAGTATATCAGAGATAAACTGAAAGAAAGCTAGCGCGCAACGACACGGGTTTGGGTTTGACAAGGTTAACAATGTTTAATGGCGAATGAGAGTTGTAAAAGCTATCATACGGCCTTCTGGAGCATACACACCCCACGAGTTTCATCGAGAACTGGGTGTCAGACAAGGATGTATACTACCTCTAAAATTATTCTATATACCTATATGGGTAGTGTTATTCAACTGACTTTACTATTTTATTATTTATGTTTTTAGGCACTAAGTTTAGTTTAAATAAAAGAAGACTTACTTTATATTATTTTATTTTACATCACTTATTTAATTTATTTAAATAGTTAAAAATAACTCAAACTAACACATCTAATTTATTTACAAACTCAAAATTTATGATTTTACTAACTCCACATAATAATTCCGATAACGAATACATTTTAAAATACACGGCACACAACTTTATTCGAATAAAATAATATTATTACGCGTCGACAACTGACTGGCCTGCTGACGGAATTTCCTTCTTATATACTTCGGTAGCGCTCGTCTTGAATGCCGTGGTAAGGACTCGTATTATCTCGTAACGACTAGAATCTTCGGTGAGAAATAGGCCAGGTTGTGAGCGGCAAACGAGACTCAAATATTTGGTCTGCAATTTTACATTATTAAAGACAGAGATCATAATAGTGGATATACTACCCAACACTCATCCAAACATAACCAAACTTGACAAGTTTGAGGTTTTGAGCTCATACTTATATCTGGAATCATTGATCACAAACACATGGTCATAACAGGAAGAGATTAAACGTAGATTATTATATTATGATCTATTAAAATTTCCTATAGCAAAAATGACCAAAATTTGGAACGACTGTCAAATTTCAAGATCGTTAAAGATGAGGTTGTTCAAGTGATTAATATTCCCAATACTGACTTACGGATGTGAAACTTGGACCCGAGACAATCCAAAAAACAAAAAGATTCACACCACTGAACTGTTCTGTTAGAGACGAATATTACGATCTCCTTGGACCGACTGTAGGAGAAAAATTGTTTTCAAGTTAATTTCTTGTGATTTAAGTAACCTAAAATTTAATATTTTAAACATTTTTTCGTATATCTGATACTAATCTTTCTATTCTGAAGAAAGTAACATTTATTACCAAACTACAAAAATTCGGTATTCCCTTTTAACTCCAGTTTTTTTAAACTAATCGTTCTAAGCCAGTCAAACTTCTAGAATCTATTATTAATACATAAATAAAGAAGTATGAATAAGGCCAATGAATAAAAACACCGCTAACATACATTATTAACCTTCCAATTGCATTTCTCATTTTTTTTTCAATAAAATATATTGATTTTTTAACTGTACCTTTTTTATTATTTATTCTATAAAGTTTGCTAAAAAAGAATTTTGTAGGTCTCTAAAAAATCTACAAGGCTATTAATATTAAATCCTTTTAAAATCATAAGTCGCAAAAAGAGGTGGCTGTAAAACGGTTGGTAAAGGTGGTGTTTGCTTGTTATTACAAGTTTTAAATGTCAATAGCTCACTCAGTTTTGCCATAGAAAAAATTTTTGCTAACCCCTTTCTTGGAAATTAAATATTCTACAATTTTATATTTACATTTTTTTTTCGTATCTCTGAATACGCGTGTTAAGTAGGGGGAAGTTTCCAATCACTTTTTCGCTGAAAAAAATAGGGACTGATATTCTTTTCATAATAAGTCACTTAATTTTTGAGCTAGATAATTTTTTATTTCTGTAGATAGATATTTTTAAGTGCTTCAAATTAGTTTCAACATGTAGACAAGGCGAAAACGGCGGGTTCTTTGGGAAAAATATTCCCATGAGATTTTTTTATCATAATTCCCATAATTACATTCGTTAGACATCCCAGAATAAGGTTCAAGAAGTCGCCCACGTGCAAAGTGGGCCTATTTTTTTTTTAATTTTATTTTAATCAAATTGCAAAAATCAATGTTTTTGGACCGAAAAATTTTTTTTTAGGTTTCTTGGACTATTCTGGATAAAAAAGGTCTCTTATAATTTTTCTCTAAAGTTGATTGTTTTCGAGATATAAGCAATTTAAAATTGAAAAAATCGAAAAATGGCGATTTTCAAGACTTAATAACTCGGTTAAAAGTTATCATTATGAAAGTCAGAAAGTGACTAAATCAAAGTTTAATGCCCCCACTACAAGGTCCCGAAGAAATTTTTGTCATTATTTTATTACTAAGCTGTTATTTTTAAGTAAAAATATTGAGCGCCATGCACGTGGTAGCCGCTCGTAAATGCTGAGTGTGAGAGAGATGCCACTCCGGCAGTCCAATTGTGCATCTCTTGCACTCACATTTACGGCGTGCATGGCGCTCAATATTATTACTTAAAAATAACAGCTTGGTAATAAAATAATGACAAAAATTTCTTCGGGCTCTTGTAGGGGGAACATTAAACTTTGATTTAGTCACTTTCTGACTTTCATAATAATAACTTTTAACCGAGTTATTAAGCCTTGAAAATCGCCATTTTTCATTTTTTTCAATTTAAATTGCTGATAACTCGAAAACGATCAATTTTAGAGAAAAATTATAAGAGATCTTTTTTATCCAGAATGGTCCAAAAAACCTATAAAAAAATTTTCCGGGCCAAAAATATTGATTTTTTGCAATTTGATTAAAAAAAATTTTTTAAAAAAATTTGGCCCACTTTTCACGTGGGCGACTTCTTGAACCTTATTCTGGGATGTCTCACGAATGTAACTATGCAAAAAAATCTCATGGGAATGTTTTTCCCAACGAACCCGCCGTTTTCTCCTTGTCTAATGTTATCCTCGAAAAATGCACATTTTTCCCGTCTTTTGAGTTTGAAACTACAATATTTAGCATTTGACGAAAGAGAGCTAATATAATAAAGCTTAGCTCGATTACTATTGGTTTTAAAGAAAATAAAAAAAAAAAATTTGTTTATTTTTTCAAAAGGTACATTTTTATTAATCAATTTGTTTTGATATAACGAAAACTTTTTGAGTTATTAGCGGAAAACTGATTAACAACATTGATTTTTTCGATATAAAACTAACACTTTCGATAGCGAATAAATCGAAAACTACTAACTTTATCAAAAAAATGTACAGAAGGTTTTTTGCTTAGAATGAATGTTTTTACCAACTTTTGAGGTCAAAATGGAATAAAAAATTTCCACTCCGAGATGGGGTGGCAACCACCCCCATGGTAAAAGCTCCTTTCGGCCTCGTATGGATTTTGATTCTTGGACTGTCTACTACTTATTCTCAAATTTTCAAGTAAATCGATCTATTCTGTAAAAATTGCGAGGTTTTGTCCTTTTTTTAAGCTTCATTACTTGGACTAAAAATGACAGTCACACATCAAATAAATTATTATCAAACTCAAATTAAATTTTTGTGTCGAAACTACTGTCAGTTTCACTTGACATTTTAAATATAAAAATGTTAGAGTCCGCTATAAAGCCTCTAAAATCAAAAAATCTAAATTTATTATTGAAACAGCAAATTATCAGACAAATTGAACAAACCGAACACACAGAAAATCCCCCACAAATTGAGTGCAATCAGAAAAATGTATCCTTTAAAAGCCAAGTCAGTCTTAACGAAACTACGATCGAATATTACACTGATGATGAGCAGTCCTCCAAATACGAATACTTGAAAATTGAATTGGCCAATATCCAAGTGGACGAAACCAACGCTGCTTTAGAGGGACAGGCTTTAGTTGGAAATTACGACCTAGTGGAAGGTCTGCTGGATAATATAATGCAGTATTTGGATTGCATGATATTAGGTTAGTATCGTCGGCACAAAATTAACCGTAGAAGGATTTATTATAGCTTTGAAAATTGGTATTTAAGTTAGACCAGACAAATTTGAGGTTTCGTATATTAGTAATCGATTTTAGATAACCTGTAATATGTAAGATGATTACTTAGTGCTTCTTTTTAAAATGGTATATATAGAGCATTTAGTGTTTAAATAAGACAAATTGAAGGGATTGAAAGCTAAGGGGTACAAGTGATAAAATCGTTTGATTAGGAAATGCCAAATAAAAGATATTCTTACATAATAAAATATACAGGGTGTCCAGGAACTCTACCGACAAACAAAGACAGGAGATTCCTCATATAATTTTAAGACATTTTAACCCAATTCATCTAGTCCGAAAATGCTTCCTAAGGGAGCTAGAGCGCTTTGAAGATGGCGTCTTGTAATTAGTTTTTCTTAAATACCTCCAGAACGCTTCTATTTAGAAAAACAAAAATTGGTACACATATTTATCTTCCAGAGATAAATCGATTTCATCTATTGTGAATTTCTAGTACCGGTCATAGGCGTCCGTTTTGGGTAGGGCAACGGTTATTTTATCGCATAACTTTTTTGTCTTTGACTTTTAAGCATTTTTGATACTGGATTATTATATTGTGAGGTATTCTAGTACTAAAAGGTACTCTTGATTTAAGTCGGTAGGACACACCGTTTTCTAGAAAAATCGATTTGAAAATTTTTCCTTTTTTGGATTTGAAAAAAAAATTGAAAAAAAATTTCAAAAAAGCGGTGTATTTTACCAACTTATAGCAAGAGTAACTTTTAGTCCTAAAATATCTCACAATTTAATACTTAATCTAAAATCAAAAATTCTTAAAAATTAAAGACAAAAAGTTATGCGATAAAATAACTTTTCACCTACCCAAAACGGACGCATATGACCGGTACTAGAAATTCGCAATTAATGAAATCGATTCGTCTCTGGAATATAAATAAACGTACCTGTTTTCGTTTTTCTACATGTTTTTTTTTGAAATTTTTTTTGGAAATTCAATAAACGAAAAAATTTCAAATCGATTTTTCTAGAAAACGGTGTGTTCTACCGACTTAAAGCAAGAGTACCTTTTAGTACTAGAATACCTCATAGTTTAATAATCCAGTGTCAAAAATGCTTAAAAGTTAAAGACATAAAAGTTATGCGATAAAATAACCGTTGCCCTGCCCAAAACGGACGCCTATGACCGGTACTAGAAATTCACAATGAATGTAATCGCTTTATCACTAGAAGATAAATATGCGTACCAATTTTCATTTTTTTTAATAAACGCGTTCTGGGGTTATTTAAGAAAAACTAATTACAAGACGCCATCTTCAAAGAGCTCTAGCTCCCTTAGGAAGCATTTTCGGACTAGAAGAATTGGGTTAAAATGTCTTAAATTTATCTGAGGAATCTCCTATCTTCGTTCGTCGGTAGAGTTTCTGGACACCCTGTATAGCTTAATAATCACTTATGAATTAATTTTGGATAAATGTACATTTAGATTATCTAAAAGCTTTTTTAATATTGGAACTTATTTTCATTAAAAATATTTGGGTTTTTGAAAATCTGTTTGCATTTATGACCCTCTACTTAAAATTGTGCACTGATTTCTCTATGCCACTTCAGTACTTTGCGAATTTCTTAAAGTAAAATAAAATAAAAATCGCGTTAAAAAATTTAATTTTTAAAAAACACAGACATACTTAACGGTAGGGGAGCGAAGTATGCTAAATGTGCAGTCACTCGAGCGCTTTGCGGACCCATTGGGTTGTGAAGAGTAGGTCCTAAAACCAAAAAAGTTAAGTAAAGTTTTCCATTTTAGTGGGGACTTTCCATTGTCTAATTAATTTTCCATTTCCAACAATCGTTTTTTCCGATTATAGGGGCATCTATCCATAATTTGAAAAAATGTTTCGAATAAAAGTTGCTCATTTTTACGCAAAAATTCCAAATCATGAATAAAAATTTGGGGCTCCTATTTAAGATTTGAAAGTAACCTCCCACCCCACCTCCGTGGGTGGTCGTGTTTGGTACTATTCGATGGATTTTTCAAAAATATTAATTAAGTGTATTTTGCAGTTTTTCGATCTAATATTTATTTTGCGAAATATCGCGGGATTTGTATTTAAAATTTTAAATTTACCCCCCACTCCTCTCCTTGAGGGGTAATGTTTGGTATCATTCAATAAATTTTTGAAAAATATTGAAAACGTTTTTTTTTTAGTTTTTCGATTTAACGCTCATTTCGCGAATTATTCGCTTTTTTTGTGAAACTTTTTAACTCACCCATTTCCTTACGCTGAAATCGTCAGATTTTTTAAATATACACTGTTTGGCATGTCCTTAACTTACCTTATCTTAATCTGACACTTTCGAGTATTTTAAGGATAGATTATTTTTTCGGGTCTCCGTTAACGAACTCCCCTGGGTTAAGAGCTAATATATGGTAGAGGTACATCTGCAGGGCACCAGGTTTCTCCCCATATGATAATCTGACGCGCTTTAGTAACTGCTAAAATCCCCGCTTGGGCTCCACTACCATATTTATTATTTATCATAATTTGATACCAGGTGTAGTTTACTGTGTTCTTCATCTTCAACTGTGTTTTTTAAACGGTATATACTCTTCCAACTTTTAGCCTGTTTCATGTTCTGGTTTGTTTCAAAAACGAGTTTTATCTACTTTATCTGATACTATGTATAAGATTTTAGTTTGTGACAACTCTCGTTATAAATAGCAGTACGTGAAGGGTTTAAAGTGTGCGTGAAGTAACACTGTATTTTAAATGGGATTGACTTTTTCGTACTGTTTTTTTGGCACACTTTCATGAAATCAAATATCCTTAAATTTCGCGTTGTCTTGATGATGACGTGTGAGCAATAAATTACAACAAAAGTTTTGACAGTTATGTGGTTTGAAAGAAGTTTGAATTTTTAAATGTCAAAGTTTCAAAAATTGTAGAATAGAAATGTATTTCAGTGACGAAGAGTTGCAGTGTTTTTATTTGTTTATCGTAGATAAAATATTGTATGAAACTGTGCGTGAACTACTTTTTGCGCATTTACGCGATGGATAGCACTCGCTTCGCTCGTGCTCTAAACATCGTATGTGTGCGCAAAAACCATACTTCACGAAATGTTTCATAAATAACTATTGAAAATTCCAGTTATCGAGCTCCCAAAATATGTACAATAAAATTATTAACTTTTTCGAAAAACTCGTTGCATTTATACACACAGGAATGAGGTTAAGTCGTACTTGCTTAGCGGTGTGAATTTCCCCTTTTTGTCCTACAAACTCTAGACCACTATTCTGTTTTCGCTTCTACTATGTACAAAAATTTACAGAAGTAATACAATATGTCATGTGGTAATTAACTCCACCATTGATCAGAACCCAAAACAGAAGTCATTGCCCTCCTATATTAGAGAAGATTAAAGAAAATCCCCAACCAAGAAAGATCTAACAATACACAACAGACACCCTGCAGATAAAACAAACTATAACAGGCAGCCAAACTCTGAAAAGTTTACCTATCAAAAAACGAGGGCTTCCTGAACTATATCGAAAAGCTAAATTCAAGTGAGGATACAAAAAACTACAGCTTATGGAAAGAAAATAAATTAAATTAAAGCTTATGTTTCTTCTTCAGTTGTCACTCCTACCGGAAATTGGAAATCAGCATGGCCAATGCGACCTCATTAGCAGCGCGCCTAAAAAGTTCAATCGAACTACACCCGAACCATTCACGTAGATTTCGAAGCCACGACATTTTTCTTCTTCCCACACTCCTTTTGCACTTAATTTTGCCCTGCATGATATTTCTTAAAAGATAGTACTTTTCACCCCTCATAATGTGCCCCAAGTATTCCATCTTTCTAGTTTTTATATTATTTTTATAAATTCGCATCTTTTGTCTAATCTTTGCAGTACTTGCGTGTTAGTGACACGGTCAATCCATGATATTTTGAGAATGCGCCTATAGCACCACATCTTAAATGTTTCGATGTTTTTTATGGTCGACTGTTTTAGTGTTAAAGCCTCAATTCCATATAACAGTGTGGAAAAGACATAACACCGCAGCATTCGTATTCGTAACTTTATGTTGATATTACGATTGCAAAAGAGTTTGCGCATTCTATTAAAGACTGACCTAGCAATTTCTACTCTGTATTTAATCTCTTTTGTTTGATCAGTATCGTCTCTGATCCAAAGCACCTAGATATATAACAGGACACACGCTCAATCGCTGTATTGTCTATTACAAAATTAGCTCTAATATTCTTTGATTTCGCGGTTACCATAAGTTTAGTTTTTTTCAAGTTAATATTCAAACCGTAACTGTTACAGTATTATGAGACTTTGAACGTAATGTAGTTCTATTAGCGTTCCCGATAGGAGAACCGTATCGTCAGCATACCTTATATTGTTGATCGTCTCATCATTTACTATTAGACCAACATCTTCTTCCGCGACTGCTTGTTGACAGATGGCTTCACTATACAGATTAAATAAAAGTGGCGATAAGATACATCCCTGTCGGACTCCTCGACGGATTTGAATTTCTTCTGTTATATTATATAAAGATCTTCCTATACCTATAAAGAAACCTAAAGAAAGTTGGGCAAAGACAAATAAAGAGAAAGCAGAAATTTTCGCTTTACAACTTGGAGTTATGAAACACTTGAAGAACTAAAAGAACTACTATAGAATTGAAACAGTTTTCAATCGTCTCTCAAAACTAAAAGAACTACTAAAGAATTGAAACAGTTTTCAATCGTCTCTCAACACGAGAAGATATTGATGACGAAAATGAGGTAGGGTGCATTATAAAACAGAACTAGACCCTAAAAAATCTCTCAGACATGACCTAATTACTCGAAAAGATGTAGGTATGGATTATTTTGTTAATGAAGAAATTTATTTAAACAATAACTAGTTATCATAAATAAAACCTCAATGCTTAACTAAACTATACTTTCAAATAACGTGGAGTGGACCATTCTTCTCTACTAGACGCAAATTTCTTCGAATGTCTTTCATGAGATCCTGTGCGGAATTTAGGTCAATATCCCTTAGTTGTTCGTAAATTCGTCGTCTTAATTATTTTTCATCTTGGGCTTCCCCAGTCTTGGGCTTAACCTTCGGATAACCAAGCGGGGGAAATTGTGACCCCAGCGTATGTTTTTCTAAAAGTATTTTTAATTTTTAACTTATTATTTTTTATTTGACTTTAATATCATTCTAGATATCCTCATATTTCGAAATAAAAAAATTCCCTATATTTTACGAATAAAAAATATATTCTAAAGTTGATGTTTTGTAAGATAGCGTCTATTATGTGTAATTCCACGTAGTTTTACGCTAATGACGTCGACTTTGCAAAGTAACAAGACACTTACTCAACATACACACTACACACGGCACTAATACTCATGTTGTGACTGGCTGAATGACATAAAGTCCATGCCATAAAAAAAAATTAAAAAAAAGAAATTGAAGAATCTCAGATGCAGAATCCACCAATTTAATAAATTAAAATGGTAGAAAACTGAGATTTTTCGTGTTTGAAAGTTCCTACTGGTACATCCTTAATCTGCGACTTTTTCAATTAATAAGACAGCAGACGACGAATATAGAAAACGAAAGGGAAACGATCACATTTCGCTTTCATCCGTCTAGGAAAAACGGACAGCAGAAGAACTTTCAGTACTCAAATCCGAGTAAAGGAAATAAAAATAATAAATGATGGTTTTGCTTGTTTTCGATTCAGAGGGTTGCACACCAGCTAGATAGGCCCTGTTTCTACCCTTTCAGGCGTCATCAGTAGCTTTCCAAAGTGTGCCCACCTCACACACTTGAGGTGGGCACACTTTGGAAAGCTACTGATGACGCCTGAAAGGGTAGAAACAGGGCCTATCTAGCTGGTGTGCAACCCTCTGAATCGAAAACAAGCAAAACCATCATTTATTATTTAAAAAAAAAGAACTTTATTTTTTTGTTAATTGTCTTAATTGTCATTTGTGTCATTTTTGACCTGGGGTCATTTTCCCCCACCCCTTGGTCATCCGTGTAACAAAAAAGAATGTGTGTGTACTTTGTACGCACGTAAGAAGTTATTCTTCTATTATATAATTTTAATAAAGTAATTGTATTCTATTTAAATATTAAACTAACTTTCTTATCTACCACTTTCAAAATTTTTTTAATTAAAACAACCAAAAAAAGATGAATCGTCCAGGATTGGAACCCGGGACCTTTCGATCTCTAACCGAACGCTCAACAACTAGACCACCGAGTCTCCTGTGATTGACACGTAAGTTTCGGATATAATTACACAACACGGTGACAAATAGATTGAGTGGTATCGTGATAAAAATGTTATACCTACATATTTTATTATCTTACTACAGAAGAAGAGAAATTCAAAGACACAAAAATTATAATAAATAATACATTTACTAAAAACACTAATATATTCTTTTAATGATTGATTTGCGCTGATACAGATACTATCTTGAAAGAATAGAAATGAACTACATACTCTCTGTGTGCGCATGCGCGCAGATTTATGAAAAATTCGCGATCTCAATCGCGCCTAAAGAAGAATAACTTCAAAAAGGTTGGTCATCGGAAGGTTAAAATGACCTACCCTTTGGACCTCTAGTACATCTGGAGAATCAAAATGTAGTTTTACCTCCGAGGTGCAGAAATGGTTATGCGTGGATTGTTTTCATTACGACATAACCTGACAGATTTTAGCTTTGAGTAACTATCTGCCCAACCAACTTGTAGATACTTTTCTTTATTTCTAATTTATACTACATCTTAAAGCGAAAACTTCAAAACAAATTAATATTAACTGACAGCGGACAATGTAAACAAGCTTTCGTTTCCAAAGGCAACTTAATATTATTTTGTTTTTGTTAAACTTAAAGCCAATGAATTTTGCGCCATAACTTTTAGGACATACTTTACTTACTTATAGGTCTGGATCCCGCGTATGAAAAAAAAGCTGATTAATAGCAAGCTGAAATTTTGTTAATAACTTAAGGGTGTCTAGTAGGACAAACGTTGATATATATGAACACTGGAACAGGGGAAGTTTTAATTGTGGAACAGGTTTAAAATTTCGAACGGTCAGACCACGAAAACGTCACGTGTATTTTGTCCGACAGAACTTCCAATTGATTTGTTACCCTTTCATTAACCTCTCATACCAAAATCAGACTGCTACTAATCACCTGTCATAATTCCTGTCGTTGGACATATTCTACGTGTTCCACTCATTATAATTCCCATTTGGTGATAAATTGCAGCCTGATTTTTGCATGAGAGTTTAATGAAAGGGTAACAAATCAATTGGAAATTCTGTCGGACGAAATACATTTGACGTTTTCGTGGTCTGACCGTTCCAAATTTTCAACCTGTTCCACAATTAATACTTCCCCTGTTCCAGTATTCCTATACATCAAAGTTTGTACGACTAAACACCGTTAAGCTATTAACAAATTTTCAGCTTGCTATTAATCAACTTTTTTTCATACGTGGGATCCAGACCTATTATGTTAACCTTCTTTACAAACCCCGTCATAAGAGTTAAATATTTTCCATCTTAAAAACTCTATTTACTATGCTTTTACAAGCTTTTTCTTCTTCATGTGCCATCTCCGCGAGGGAGGTTGGCAATCATGATGGCTAGTCTGATCTTAGATGCTGCTGCTCTGAATAGTTCGTTTGATGTGCATCCGTACCATTCCCTCAAGTTACGCAACCACGAGATTCGTCTCCTTCCTACACTTCTCTTGCCCTGGATCTTCCCCTGTATAATCAACTGAAGTATGTTGTATCTCTCATTACGCATAACATGCCCCAGGTACTGCAGCTTTCGTGTCTTGATGGTTTCCAATATTTCCAGTCTTTTGTTGACTCTTCTCATGACTTCGTTGTTTGTTATATGCTCGGTCCATGATATCTTCAGGATTCTTCTATACACCCACAGTTCAAATGCTTCCAACTTTCTAGTAGTCGATGCGTTAAGTGTACATGCTTCTATCCCGTAAGGCAGAGTCGAGAAAATATAACATCTTGCCAGCCTAACTCTCAAGTCTAATTTCAGTTCTCTTGCACAAAGTACCTTTCTCATTTTATTGAACTTAGTTCTTGCTTTCTCTATTCGAAATTTGATTTCTTTGGAGTAATCTTTTGTGTGATTAATTATTGTGCCAAGATAGTTGTAGTTTTCTACTTGATCTAAAGTTTTACGTTTAGTTGTCAGGCTTTCATCATTATTTTGGGTTTTTGATATCCTCATAAATTTAGTTTTCTTAATGTTTATTGATAATCCATATTCTTCTCCATACTCAACTATCTTGTTCATTAGCTGTTGAAGGTCTTTAAGGTTGTCTGCTATTATGATAGTATCGTCCGCATATCTAATGTTGTTAATTGGCGTTCCATTTACCTTTATTCCTGTTGTTTCTCCCTCAAGAGCTCTTTTCATAATTTCTTCAGGGTATGGATTGAATAGTAGTGGTGATAATACACACCCCTGTCGCACTCCTCTTTTAATTTCGAACTCTTCTGATGTGTGTTCGTTAATACGTATGGGTGATTGCTGTTTATAATACAGATTTTTTATAATTCGAAGGTCATTGTATTGTAATTGTTTTGTTTTAAGGACGTCCATTAGCTATTTGTGGCGGACTTTATCGAAAGCCTTGTTGTAATCTATGAAACAGACGTACATATCCTGGTTCACGTCCAAGGATCTCTGGATTAGTACGTTGAATGTAAAGAGAGCTCCACGGGTACATACGCCTCTACGGAATCCAAATTGGGTTTCTTCAATTACTCCAGGGAAATAAGGCAAAAGTATACCATGTTCGGGACACTTGAACAGCCAGGTTGCAAATAGGTTTTTTGGGTACTATATACCTAATACATTATACATACAAAAATGCCCGTCACAGTTCGGACGAGAAATTTAGTTATTAACAAATAAGTGTCAAAAATGGCAGTTTTTTTGTTTAAATCGCTACGGGTAAAAATAGGGTAATTAAATATCTTATTTATAATATTATTCTTTTAGTAGATGAGCCAAGGTTTAAAATGACAGTTTTTTAATTTCGGTTCGATCATTTGTTGCTTCAGAAATTGCAAAATAAAACTAAAATTTCTAAAATAAAAAAATTGCTATAACTTTTGCGAAAATGACCTTAAGACTTTCAAGTTGCACGAAAAGTTGAGATAAACAGTCCGTATAACGTACAAAAATTTTTAAAACAATTCGTCAATTAGTTTAAATTTTATTCAATTTGTTTATCCCAATGAACTTTTTTTTCGCAATATTATTGTTCAGAAAATAGTAATACAATAGCAATTCTGTGAAAACCACATGAAAGAAGAAAAGTGTCATGATTTCAAAGTATTTTAAAAAATCATTAAAAAGTCATTTTTATCATTCCGAAAACATTTTACTAAAGTAGGGTCATTTTTAGTTCATAAGCAATTTGAATAACTTTGTTAATATTGACTGCAGATTAAAACTACTTTGGGATTTGAAAAGATGGTATTTTTATACGAATTTTCAACAAACACTTTTTGCCTAGGTTAATTAGAGTCAAAGTTAGCCACTTTTTTTATTTAATTGACAGCCACTTTGTTCATAAAAATTAAGCAACCCAACTAGCGCCATTCCGAAGTTAAAGGTATATAGTTTATGTGTAAAAGTTTGAGTAAACTTTAAACTTTAACAGAGTTGTTAATAAAGCATTAAAAATAACGTTCTAACGAAATCGGTGGAAATAAATTATTAAAATACGTGCACTCAAAAAATGAAAATGATTCTTCAAACATATGCTGCAATTAATATCTCCAGAGCTTGCTGATGGATTTTGATCATAATTTTTTTAAATTGTATGTACTCGTAGTCTTGTAGAGTACGTTATGTACGTAAAGCCCCACCTAACATTTCAAAATGTTAGGGGGACTTCCCCTTATCACTCAGGAATATGAAAAATAGATTACGACCGATTCTAAGACCTACCAAATATACATATATAATTTCATAAAAATTCGTCAAGCGGTCTCGGAGGAGTATGGAAACTAACACTGTGACAGGAGAGTTTTATAGATGTAAATATATAGATAGGTATTAACAAATAGGGGTTGGTGATGGAAAAGTGCAAATTAAGGGTTGTATGTATTTTTTAATCCTACATCATATAAAATTAAGATAGACAATTTTGTCCAAAAAAAAATAAAAAAATAAACAAAAAAGGTCAGGGGGGCAATCCTTTTTGTAACTTATGGGTATGAAAAATAGATTAAAACCTATTCTCAGTCCCATAGGATACAATTTTAAAATTTCATAAAAATCGGCCAAGCCGTTTCTGAGTAGTATGGTAACTAACACTGTTACAGGAGAATTTTATGTATATTGAAGTAACTGAATTAAATAATAAAAGTGGCTAACTTTGACCGTAATTAACATAGGCGAAAAGTTTTTTTTTAAATGTGTGCAAAAATACCAGCTTTTGAAATTCCAAGGTAAATTTACTCCACAGTCAATATTAACAAAGCTATTCAAATTGTTTTCAAGCCAAAAATGACTCTACTTTAGTAAAATGTTTTCGTAGTGACAAAAATTACTTTTTAATGATTTTCTTCAATAAATTGAAAACAAGACTATTGTTTTTTCATGTGGTTTTCACAGAATTTCAATATAATTATTATTTTCGGAACAATAACATTACAAAAAAAGCTCTTTGGGATAAACAAATTGAATAAAATTTAAACTAATTGACGAATCGTCTTATATTTTTTTGTGCAGTATATGGACTCTTTGACTCAACTTTTTCTGAAATATAAAAGTCGTAAGGTCACTTTCGCGAAAGTTATAGCAAATTTTTTATTTTCGAAATTTTAGTTTTATTTTGCAATTTTCGAAGCAACAAATGATCGAACCAAAATTAAAAAAATGCCGTTTTAAATATTGGCTCATCTACTAAAAGAAGAATACTATAAATAAGATATTTAATTATTTTATTTTTACCTGTAGCGATTTAAACGAAAAAACTGCCATTTTTGACCCTTATTTGTTAATAACTAAAATTCTCGTCCGAACTGTGACGGACATTTTTGTATGTATAATGTATTAGGTATATAGTACCCAAAAAACCCATTTGCAACCTGGCTGCTCAAGTGTCCCGACAAAAACCTTATTCCCCTGGAGTAAATATCCATATCAAGTGTTTGGTAAATGCGTATATGAATGATCTTTAAAAACATTTTAAGTGTGTGAGACATCAGGCTTATGGTGCGGTGTCGGTGCATTCTCTAGCATTTTTCTTTTTTGGGAGACAAATAAATGTTGAGGTCAACCATTCGTTGGGTACAGTTTACATTCATTTACAAGGTATCCATTTACAGCGTATTCGTTTACAAGCTTACTTTTATGTAAAAAGTTTATTCAGTATGCTTTGTTATTGTACCGGCTGTCCCAATAAGAATGGCTCTCGGCCATATCTCAGGAACCGTTTATAGTAGAGCTTTGAAATGAAAAATTTTATAACAAAAGTTGCCTCAGGAAAAGCCTGGAAATTATTTTCATAATTGTGGATTCACCGCTAGAGGGCGTAATTGAATATCAAAAATTTTAAAATCTAAATTTTACAAAATTTTCCTAATGAAGGAGCACTGTAAATCTGATTATTGTAATCTTCATAAAATTCTGCGCATATTTGATTTAACAAGTTTAACTCTACTTTTGCAAATAAGAGGTGGGGGTGAGTGGGAACCTTGTTATGAAAAAATGGCTGTAAGTCCGGTTCTGCTGAATCAAATTTTGAAAACTGGGTCTTGTTGAAGACAGATCTTTTTCTTCAATGTAAGCGTGATCATTTTGAACCATCCTAATAAGTAATAAGCCAGCTGGTAGGCGTTATTTAATTTTTTTCAGAAATCTAGTTTTCTTTGGAAAATATTAAATACAAGTATGCATTTTTAATCATACTTTATAAAATTACATTAAATGAGCAATAGAATAGCGAAAACCGCATGTCGATACCTTTTTTATATCTCAAGATATCTCGAGAAACGTGTAAATTTTATACATAACTGTTACTATCACCGGTAAACTAAGTTAATGAAAAGTAGTGTGCTGTGGGAAAAAACAAAAAAAAAAACATTTTACAGATGTCAACGTATAAAAATATAATTAATTAAAACAACAATATAAAGACAAACAATACTATTAAAATTAAATATAACAAAGAACAAAAAGAACTACTTAGTGACGACCTAAATATTCAAATTGTTGCCCATCATACACTACTCTAGAATACATTAAACAGAGAATACTAAACGCCATTCAAAGCATATCGAGAGCAGAAATTGAGACTGCTGTTCAATCTACTCTTGAAAGAGTAAATGTTTGCAACGAAAATGATGGCCAAAAATATGAACATTTATGTCATCACTAAATAGTTGTTTTTATTTCTTTGTAATAGGGCTTTTCAACGCTTCTCATTTGTTTCGAGCCTCTGTCATATGCCGTATAATCCCTGTATAATATTCATATACGAGATATGAACGAGGCTCGAAACCAATGAGAAGCGTTGAAAAGACCTAATATACGTTGACAGATAGAAAATTTTTCTTTGTTGTTTCCATACCACACTACTTTTCCTAAACTTCGTTTACCGGTGACAGTAATAGTTATGTTTTTAAATTTACACGTTTTGTAAGATATCTCGAGATAGAAAAAGGTATTAACATGTGGTTTTCGCTATTTTGTTGATAATTTTGTCTAATTTTGTAATATGGTATTAAAAATGCATGTTTGTATTTAATATTTTCCAAATAAAACTAGATTTCTGAAAAAAATTAAATAACGCCTTCTAGCTGGCATATTACTAAGTAAGTTGGTTCGAAATCATAACTTTTACATTGACGAAAAAGATCCGTCTTCAACAAGACCAAATTTGCAAAATTTGATTAAGCAGAACCGGACTCACAGCCAGTTTTTCATAACAAGTTTCCCACTCACCCCCACCTCTTGTTTCCAAAGGTAGACCTAAACTTGTGAAATCAAATATGCGTAGAATTTTATGAAGAATACGAAGATCGGATTTCCATTGCCCCTTCATTGGGAAAATTTTGTAAAATTTAGATTTTTTAATTTTTGATATTCAATTAAGCCCTCTAGCGGTGGTCCCACAATTATGAAAATAATTTCCAGGCCTTTCCTGAGGCAACTTTTTTTATAAATATTTTTTTCTGAAAGCTCTACTATAAACGGTTCCTGAGATATGGCCGAGAGCCATTCTTATTGGGACACCCGGTACGTTTACTAACTTTTAATATTTTTCAACATTATTTTAGAAATCAAATCATCCTTCCGCTTGGCACAAACTCTACAAACATACATCGCTTACGAAGATTCGATCGGCGGTAAAAGTTGCGATATACCTAAGAAATTATGTGAACCTTCCAAATTAGAAACGTTGGAGGAAATAAAATCGAAGTTGTTTGTTTCTCTGAACAGATACGATCACATAAAACAACTCAAACAGGAGCACGATCAAAGAAAGAACGACTACAAATTGGCGCTAAAAAACTTCAAAATTATTCTCGAAGTGATGAACATCAACGAAAAATCCTTGAACAAATTGAGGCAACAATTCGAAGAGGTCCTAATGAACTACCAACACGCGCGATGTATCCTCAATCAGGAGTTGCCTTTTATTTTGACAGAGAGGACAAAGGTCTTGGGCGATTGTTTGAAGTTATTGGGACGGGAATGTGGAGAGTGGGGTGGAAACCGAGACGAGTTGTCACGGTTATTTACTGAGTTGGGAAACAATCTCAACTTCAATTAAATTTTAAGATTTTGGCAAGGCTAGTTTATGGTTAATATCTCAAATAATTTTAAGATATTAATTTGTACATGTATCATTTAAATAAATATAATAAAACATTTTTTTCTTAAAGTTTTATTGTTAAGAGCGCGTCATCAATATTTTTTTTCGAAAATTTTGCGAACTTTCAACAGTCCTGCAATAATGCTTCGGCAGTACGACAGTCACACTATACTATCAAGAACGAAGGCGCAATACTATGATAACACAATAATTATTATATTCACAGATGCGCTAAATGTTGCCAAGCCAGTCAATTTCGATTTCTTGTTATAGATAATAATCGATTTTTGCATACACAAATTTCTTCTTCTTCTTCTTCTTCTTCAACCTGTTTGCTTGCAGTCCTAGACAAAGGCCTCCAAATGAGTTCTCCATTCTTCTCTGTTTTGTAGTATTTGGTGCCAGTTTTTCCCCATTTTTGCTCTGATTTCGTCTAGCCATCGTTTTTGTGATCTTCCTTTACTTTACTACTACTTTGCTCGCGTGGTCTCCAATATACAATGTTTATCGTCCACCTTTCAATGTTTTGCCTGCCCCGTTCCATTTCATTTGCGTAATTCTTCCAATTACTTCTAAAACCTTCGACCTCGGTGTAGTCCTCAGTCTATTGGCTGATACCTCTGTAAGTGTCACCGTCTGCATTCCATAGATCATAACTGGTAGAATACAACTGTTGAGTATTCTTTTCTTTAGATTTGTTGGTATATTTTTGTTTTTTATCACTGAGTCTTCCTATTGCTGCCCAAATCATCTGGGTTCTTCTAGTTATCTCTGCCGTTTGATTCTGTTTGCCTAGTTTGATTGTACCACGTAGGTATATAATATACTCTTAGACGTTTTCGATTTCACTTTCATCTAAGTTAATTGTGATATCTTAATTTGTCATGACTTTTATTTTATTTAACTTAATGTTTAAACCGACTTTTCAGATTTTTGTTTAAGCTCCTTTAGCATGTAGATTACTGTATTGTTGTATTATGTATTGTTGCTTATGAGTACTGTCATCGGCGAATCTTAGATGATCTGAAAATTTTAATTCCATGTTGTTCCCAATTTCACTTCTTAAACATGCCTTCTAATTTAAGTGTAAATAATTTTGTAGAGGTAGTGTGTCCTTGTCTAACTCCTCTCTCCGTTCTTATTTCGCTTGTTTTTAGGCCTTTTGAGCCATTTATTTGCATAATGGCATTGTCGTATAATATATATTTGAAGAGTACTATATTATATCTGGAATCAATCCTTGTCTTGTTCATTTCTTCTAATAAGGCCAAGAGTTCTATGGAAACGAATGCCTTATTGTAATCCACAAATGCCTTTTGTATGAAGTGAATTATTCGTTACACTTTTCGATAAGATTTGTGGAATCCCGTTTGTTCAACAGGGTAGTAACAATCTAGTTCATTTGATATTTTGTTAGTAATTATTTTGGCAAGCAATTTGTACGGATGTGGTAACAAATTTATTGGTCTCGTATAATTTTCAAGATTGTGTTTGTCTCTTTTCTTGTGTAGTAAAACACCATCAAAGAGACACTTGTTCATTAAGATTTTAACTGCCTCCATAACAGTTTGACCTCCAACTTTAATCATATCCGTTGTTATTCCGTTCTTATCTAGGAGGCTTTTCATTTTTCATCTGTTTTAAGGCAATTATAACTTCCTCGTTAGTAATTTCAGGTAGGGTTTCAGATCCTACATTTAGTATCCTTCGTTCCATATCTTGAGTTTTAGATTTTGCTACACTGGACGAGTATAATTCAGTATAGCAATCTTCAACAATGCTTACTATCTGGTTTTTGTCATTTAAAATATTTCATTTTTATCTTTTTATATCATTTACTTGTTGTCGGCCTTTGTTATTTTTATAGTTTTTAAAACTTCATACTCTTGTTTTTCTCTATAATATTTTCAATTTTTTCGGTATTGTTGTTCCTGATGTCTTTTCTTATTCTCGTTACTTTTGCCTTATTAATTTCCTTATATTCTAATGAATTTCGATCAATGCAGCTTCTGTCCTTAATCATTTGTTGTGTTTTAATTTATTATTTTTCATAGAATAATATTAAAAATATTACTCTACATCCCACCAGATTGAAAACAATGGGAACCTTCTCAGGTTACACCTCCGAGGCTTCTAAAATTTGCAAGCCATAACGAATTCTAAGACAAAAGAAGATGAGGGAATTTTACAATTTACAATTCACGTCCCATCTGCTCAGCGCGCTAAAGTTTCAACGAGAATGGTTCCCTTCGTACTCCAATCAGAGTAAGCATGTAAATCAAAAATGAATAACCATTTTCAATTTCGTTGCAACACGAAACTACAGCCGCATCATATTCTAGTTCAATCAGAGAGTGCAGAAAGCACTTCTACCCGTTTCGAAAATGATTAGTCTCTCATCAAGAGTTACGTATGCTGCTCTCTCTGACCCAACCAGATCAAACCCCGGCTTGCAGTTACGCATTGCAACGAACAAAATGGCAGGGATGCCCTAGCGGCAACTGCTAGCAAAAGACTAAGTTTTCAATCTAATAGCACATAAAATAACATTAAAAATATCTCTACATTCCACCAGATTGAAAACAATGGAAACCTTCTCTGGTTACACCTCCGAGGCGTCTAAAATTTGCAAGCCATAACAGATGCTGAGACTAAAGAAAATGAGGAAATTTTACAATTTATAATTCACGTGCCATCTGCTCAGCGCGGTAAAGTTCCAACGATAATGGTTTCAAGAGTACTGTAATGGAGTAAACATGTAAATGAAAATAAAAAAAAATTACTCTGATTGGAGTACGTAGGAAACCATTCTCGTTGGAACTTTAGCGCGTTGTAGTCCATTCTTTGACGGTTTTTGCTCTAAATTTTAAAGAACCGCTTGGATTGACATGAAATTTGGCGTACGCATAGCTTACATGTCAAAGAAAAAAATTGATATTGTGCCGATGTGTGATTTGGCACTGAGGTGACTTTCACCCCTTTTGGGGGGTGAAAAAATATAAGTCCAAAATAAGTCCGGAAATGGATAAACTGACTATTTTTAAGTCACTTTTGTTCTATAGAGCTTTTTCGCCAAGTCAACACTTTTCGAGTTATTTGCGAGTTAATATGTTCATTTTTCAATAAAATAACTATATGTTTAGGCGGTTTTCAGCAAATAACTCGAAAAGTAAGTATATTGTCAAAAAAAAGTTCCTGAAAAAAATGATGTACGCGATAGGTTTCTGGACCTCGTAAAACCATAGTTATAGCCAATGAAAAATAGATTCATATTCACCAAATTTCAAATAGAATAATTCGAAGTGAAATATCAAAAAAAATAAGCACTTTTTGGAGAAAACCCATTAAAATTTTTAAAGTGTTTAAAAATAGCTTTATTTCTGTTTTTGTAAAAAGTTCATAGCATTAAATTAAAGCAAGTTACGCCCAAAATAAAAGTTGGTCCCTTTTGTTTTGGCAAAAAAAATCGGGAAGACCACCCCAAATTAGCAACTTAAATGAAATTAATCGTTAGCGCTCCACAAGTTATTTTACCTATGTTGTGTTTATATGATCTGTGAGATTCATCGATTCAAATTGCTTATTTTGGGAAAAATTTGGTTTTAAAATAAAATTTTTAAAAATGTTAATTTTGAAAAATATGCTTTTTTTCAAAATAACTTAAAAATTGTTAGAGATACCAAAAATCTCGAAAAACAAAAAAAGTCAGCATTGATTTTCTGAATATCATGTATTTTTTTTGTTCTTCTGTTAGATAAAAATTTATTAAGATTTGATGTTTCCAAATTTGCATACATTCGTGATCAGTGATTCGTTCAACCCCTTTTAACTACAGCCCTTTCAAAAATAAGGACTTTAAACCGATGAAACTTACAGATCATATAAACAATACATACACACACGAGTCAAGGAACTTGTGAAGTCGTAACGTTTAAATTCATTTAAGATAATAATTAGGGGTGATTTTCAAAATTTTTTTACCAAGAGAAAAGGGATTAACTTTATCTTGAGCGTAACTTGCTTACTTTTGATGCTAGAAATTTTTTTTATAAAACAAGAATGAAGCTTTTTTTAAACACTTTAAATAAGTTGTAATGAGTTTTCCCCGAAATGTGCTACGTTTTTGGTTATTTCACGTTAAATATTTCATTTGGAATTTGACGAATATAAACCAATTTTTAATTAGCTATAACTCTGATTTTGCTAGGTATAGAAACGAGATATATGCATCATTTTTTAAAAATTTTTACAGGCTATATTTTTGCTACGAATGTTTTTTCAATAAAATACTTACTATTTGAGTTATTTGCAAAGAACCGTCTAAAAGCGTGGTTATTTTGTTGAAAAAATGAACATACTCACTGGCAAATAACTCGAAAAGTATTGGCTTAGTGAAAAAACTCTATAGAACAAAAGTTACTTAGAATTAGTCATTTGATCAATTGCCGGACTTACTTTGGACGAATACTTTTTCTTTCCCAAGAGGGGGTGAAAAACACCCCCGGGGCAAAAGCACATATCACTTTTTTTCTTTGACTTTTTAGCTATGTGTATGCCAAATTTCATATCAATCCAAGCGGTTCTTTAAAATTTAGAGGTTTTGCAATATTTTATCGTTAAAGAACGTACTATTGAGTAGATGGGACGTAAATTAAAAATGGTAAAATTCCCTCGTCTTCTTTAGTCTCAGAATCCGTTATGGATTGCAAATTTTAAAAGCCTTAAGGTGTAACCAGAGAAGGTTCCCATTGTTTTCAGTCTGGTGGGATGTAGAGTAATATTTTTAATGTTACTTTATGTGCTATTAGATTGAAAACTTAGTCTTTTGCTAACAGTTGCCGCTAGGGCATCCCGGCCATTTCGTTCGTTGCAGTACGTAACTGCACGCCGGGGTTTGTCCTGGTTGGGTCAGAGAGAGCAGCATAATATAATATGCCTCCTGATGCGAGACCAATAAGTTTCGAAACCGGTGGAGGTGCTTGCTGCACCCTCTAATTGAACTAGAATATGATGCGACTGTATTTTCGTGTTACAACGAAATTGAAAATGGTTATTCATTTTCGACATAAATATTAATTTACTTTGGTACAAATACTTCATACGATATTATACTATACATACTTACTGCTTATTAAATGTGAAAATTATGTACGTGTATCGATTTTCATATAACACGTTTTGTAATATAATACTGAAATGTGTGAAAAGTTGCGTGAGAAGTCTCGGTAAATTTTACATAGGAAGGAAGTGTATAGAGGCAATATAATTATAATGGTAACACAAGCCACTCAACGAGGTGGCAGTTATAAGAGTTATTCCACAAACCACTGCTTACACTTTACGTGAGTTTTATCCTCCTCTTGACATAATAGTCGGTATGTAATATATTACCTTACCTAGTATCGTTTATGAAAAGGTATAAATTTAGATGGGGTCAGAATGGAGAAGCGGGAAGGTGCTGGAGTGTATGGTAAAGGAGTCGGATTTGAGCCTAGCCAGGCTCTCGGCTCTCATGCATCAGCCTTTCAAGCCGAGATCTTTGCAATCCTGGTATGTGCTCAAGAGATTACGGACAGGTAGGCACTATCTCTATCTGCTCTAATAGCTAGGCAGCGTTAAGGTTTTCGGAAGCGCTTAAGATCAGATCTAAGCTGGTTCCTGAGTGCAGGAGAGCACTGGATGATGTTGCTTTGACCAACAGGTCTCCAGGTTTGGATTCCGGGACACACAGGTATAGAATACAACGAGACTGCCGCCCTAGCAAGACGGGGATCATCCACTCTGCCTGTGAAACTTGAACCTGTGATTGGTGTGGCCTTCTGTAACTGGTCGGGGTAGTTTCAGGTATCTTTTTTGCGAGGCTGCCAGAACTGCTGGTCCAGTTTTGGAGATTTGAGACAGGCTATGCTCCACATAGTGGGGCCATCCAAAAGTCTCACAACTCAACTGCTTATTCTAGATCGTAGGAGATGCTCCCTGGTCGTCAGAATGCTCAGCGGCAACTGTAGATTCCGACGGCACGTTCATCTGCTTGGACTGGCGGATGAATCACGGTGCGGTCTATGTAATGAGAAGGAGGAAACCGTTTCACCTGTCCTCTGAGAATGCGCGGCATTGGCCCATCAGAGGTAGCAGATCCTGCGATCAGCATCTAGGCAACCGAGCCGGGTGAGGGAGTTGCCTCTTAAGAGACTCGTGACTTTCTGTCAGGTCATAAGATTTCTGGGGGATTAGACGTTCGGGGTGGCATCGACAGGTTTTTAGACCCTGCTGATTCTGTCAGACATGGGAGCCCGGTGCAGCCTGGGCCCCGGAAACGTCGAATACCAGGTTCTTATTTTCCTTGTTCACGCTATAATCGGTGCAGAGAACAAACTGATAGCGGTTTAGATATGTAAGCTGCTGTTGCTTTAGTGGAATAGACTCAGCATCGCCCGATAGCACGGACAAGCCTCAGGTTTACAGTTTACTTTAGTCGTTATACTCATCTTTACTCGTTATAGGTCGCGAAAGGCATACGTTGGTAGAATATTTAAATATATTTACAGTTCAGTCTTCTTACAAAGTTTCTTTGATAACGGGTAAACCTAGCAATACGTGTCAGAGGATGGTAAGAGACTCGAATTGAATCAAAACGAAACTGACTATTTTTACTACATTTTGGTGTTTTCTGAAGGTACTCTCCATCCAAAGTCAACTGAAAATTGAAATTTTACGAGGAGGTTCAAATATATTAATTAACAAATCTGGTTTACAACACAAAACGCTGTACACAACATAACCAAGCTATTATCGTATAAGATATCATCGTATTACTGATGTAAAACAGATCTATTAAATAATATAAATATTTGATCCTCCTCGTAGAATTTCTATTTTCAATTGACTTTGGATGGACAGTAGGCTATTGATTATGTATTATAGAAAGAAATACAACGCTAACGCGGTTTTATTATTTAATATAGTCAATGGACTAAATACGAAAAAACCGTGGAGTGCTACTTAAAGGGGTGCGTTTTTGAGAAAGGGGTGAATTAGTCCCTAGGCACAGGGCGAATTAGCGTGAGTTCTATCACTTTTGGTACAAACACGTCCTTATGAAAATTGTTCCAGGCTAAATTTGCTAATGAAATATCACATTTCAAAGTGAAAAATATTTTTTTTGAGAAAATATATTCAAATGAAAAGCAAAAAAACAACACGAAAGATGGCATTTTGTTTTCTGTCCCATAACTTTTTCCCATATGGATATAGGTATAGGCATTGCTCCACAGAAAAAAACTCTTATTCTTCCTCTTGAAAATGGTGTTTGGTACAAGCTCTATAGTTTATAGTTTCCAAAATATGATTTTTCAAACTTCGCTACTCACAGCGATTTTGGCCCATTTTTCTTGTTACTTCTCAAACATCGTTCTGTAACTCTTTTCTACGCAGATTTTATACAATGGTACATTTTTAGTAGGAAGAGAAGTCAATTACCTTTAAAACGGTCTAGTGTAGAAGGATGTATGACTATTTTTAAGCAAGATATGGTTTTTGAAAATTTTATACTTTTAATAATTTTTGATATATTTTTCGATTATTTTTAAATTTCTCATTATAACCTTTTTTTATAGTATATTTAGGTACACACACTTATTTCTAAACAAGATATGCGTTCTCAAAATGTGACATATACACATGGCACAGGTCCCACTAAGCTGGAACCATATGGAAACTTTTGTATTATTAACTTTATGAAAAAAAAAAATTATTCTTTATAAAATGCTCTGCATAATCTAAAACCGAGATTCAATTATTAGATAAAAAAATTTATAAATAGTGTACGAGATGTGGTAAAAATATGAATTTTGCTCAAGAGTGAAGTACCTTTATATTTCACAATATCGAAAAGTGTTATTAAGAAAAGTTATTTGGAATTAAAAATTATGTTATAATATGCAGCTATATTCTTCTAATTGAAAAAAAATAAAAAATTTTAAAATTTTTCTCAAATTAGGGATACCCTTGGATATTCTACGGATATCTTGTTTAAAAATAGTCCTAGAATTTTTTGTAATACACCATTTAAATTAAAGAAGATAAGCTTTTTTTATTGCACAATGCATATACCTAAATGTACAAGACAAAAGTCATAATAAGAAATTTAAACAATAATCATAAAAAATATCAAAAATCATTAAAGGTATAAAACCTTGAAAATGTATAACTTGCTTAAAAATGGTCGCACAACCTTATGCAATGGATCATTATAAAGGTATTTGACTTCTATTTCTACTAAATGTACCATTACATATACCTAGAAATATTTAGAAAAAAGTTACAGAACAATGTTTGCGAAATAATGGGGAAAATGGCCCTAACAATGCTGTGAGCGGCGGAATTTAAAAAATCCTATTTCGAAAAATATAAATCCCAGTGACTTATACAAAACACCATTTTAAAGAGAAAGGACTGAAGTTCTTTTTCGCTGAAGCAATACCTATACCTATTAGGGTGGAGTGAAAAAACGACTTTCTACGATATCAATTTCTGATAGTGCAGAAAACTTGCGCATAGGCATCCTTAAAACAGGAAAAATAAAAAAAAATTTTAATATCCTAAGATCGCGCAATAGGCCTAAAGTTTGAAAAAATTTGAAAAAAAACTGTCATTTTTAAAGTCATGGGAAAAATATTTCTAATGAATATTTTTTATTCTAATAGCTTAAAACATATTCTTTGAGGTGTATTTAGCTCGAAAAAAATATTCTTGAACATTTTTATGTATATTTTGAGATCGCGCAAAAAGCCTAAACTTTGGGGAAAATCGGCAAAATGAGGTATTTTTCGTGAAATTCTAAAGACATAAACGAAGTCTGTTCGGTTTGTAATCATACCCGATGCATTTCTACATATTAATTTATTATTTTAGATGTGTTACAAAACTTGATTCGACTTTCAGTCATGCTTGCTTATTGCTTATTAATGGCGCACTCCTCCAAGCTTACTCCCCTTGTTGTCAATGCATGGACTGTTCCGCGCTTAGTGAGAACATCGCAGCGGCTTGACTACTGTGACTAGTAGCGTAGTAGCTCGCAACAAGTACAGTTGTCTGTTTGCGTTTACTTGTGTTACAGTCAAATAGTGCGCATTTTTCACAAAATTCGTTTGTTAGTAGTGTTTTTAATTTCAACATGATGTCGTCGAATAGTGGAGTTGCTACAAGACTTGTGTTACAGTAAAATAGTGAGTATTTTTCACAAAATTAGTTTGTTAGTAGTGTTTTTAATTTCAACATGATGTCGTCGAATAGTGGAGTTGCTACAAGACAATCCCACACGAACGTTTGCCCGATTTTTGGTCCGTCTCGAGAACTAAGTGCTAATACTTTGCCAACGTACGAGGACGTACTTCTTTCTTGTTTCGAAGAGAGACAAAGATTAATGTTATTGTCAGATTCAAAGTTCAAGCTGAAATTTCCACCTATTGCAGAAAGTGTTGCCACTCAAGTTGAAAATCTTTTTAAGAATGCTTCAATTCCAACTGTTACACACTCGTGTTGTCCAAATGGTAATTTCGTATCACGAAGAGTACTACAAGATCAGGAAATCATTTAACCGTGATAAAGACAAGGATTTTTTCAAGGAAAGACTGGAAGTTTTTATCGCTAATGCTCGGGGAAAACTATTTGATATTGCAGCATGTAAGTGTGAAATAATGCTTTCATGTGAATGCGAGAAAAAACTAAGCTGTGACTGTCCTGTGGTTCAAGTTTGCAATTGCGAGAAAGCAAAAAAGATCCCTGATATTGAATTGAAGTTTGTATACGACCAACGAACTACAAGAAAAATGTTTATTGGAAATGTGGATAAGAAAGTGTCAGTGATTCTGCATAAAAGAGAAGAGAGAAAATTATGCAGCAAGAAACTTGTTCCTTAGATACCAGCGCATCCAGCACATGTGATACTTATGTTCGTCAAAGTGTGGACAAAGAAAGTCATTGTGATATGAGTTTGTCACAGCCTTCAACATCGCAAATGCGTTATAAGTTGACAACTACTGCTATGATAAGTGACAGATATGGAGTTTCCGACAGGGCCACAGCAGCAATTGCATCCGGTGTGATGCATGATCTTGGATTAATATGTGATTCAGATATGTCTCAAGTAATTGACAGAAGTAAGATTAGGAGAGAGAAAGAAAAGCTGCGAAAAGAAGTAACAATTGACAATCAAGATCAGCTTAAAGAAGTAAAGGGAATCTATTTTGATGGAAGAAAAGATACCACTCAAACTCAAGAAAAATTAGGAGCCAAATTTTATCGTAGAGTAACAAAAGAAGAGCACATCAGCATTATTAGTGAGCCTGGTGGCCAGTATGGTGGTCATGTAACACCAAAAAAAGGAACTGGAAGTGAAATAGCTCAGTGAATTATTGACTTCATGAGAGAGCAAGACTATGATGTGAAGGAAGTAGAAGCCGTTGGATGCGATGGAACCGCCACCAACACTGGATGGAAAAATGGAGTGATTCGCAACATCGAAGTAATGTTCAAACGGCCCCTGCAATGGTTTGTGTGCCTATTACACTTCAATGAACTCCCTTACAGGCATCTTTTTGAACACCTAGATGGCACAACTACAGGACCAGCATCATTCAGTGGCCCGATTGGGAAAAAGCTCGTGAACTGTGCAAAAAATGATGTAGTACCATTTGAAGTCATTGTACCTGAATTTGAGATCATTATTACCAAATCTGACCTTAGTAGGGATCAGCAATACTTATTAGATATTGTTAAGTCAGTTACAACTGGATCTGTGAACCTGACCTAGCTGCTAAAGATCCTGGTCCCCTTAGCCACTCCAGGTGGTTAACCTGTGCCAACCGAGTACTAAGACTCTACATTTCTGAAGAAAGTCCTTCATATGAGCTGAAAATATTGGCCAACTACATTGTCAAGACATATGCTCCTGTGTGGTTTGCCATCAAAAAGCACCACACTGTAAAAGACGGACCAAAGCATGTACTTAAAGTAGTACAAACTACAAGAAATTTACCAGATGACATAAAGACGATAATTGATCCAGTCATTGAAAGAAATGGATTTTTCTGTCATCCAGAGAATCTGCTTTTAACTATGATATTGGATGACCGAGAACATATCAGAGAGTTAGGATACAGAAGAATAATTAAAGCTAGAAATCAAAATCAAGAAACAGGAGAGAGCGTCAGGATATTCAAGGTACCTTCGATAAACTTTGACGCTCAAGATTATACAGAACTAATTGACTGGTCAAAGTGTGCTCTGACCCCACCACCTTTGATTGCAAGGATGACAACAGAGCACATTGAATTCCTGCTCAAAGAGAAAGCTTTACCTGAGTTTGATTGCTTAACATTTCCTTGCCACACACAAAATGTAGAAAGATGTGTCAAATTAGTTACAGAGGCCTCAGGAAAAGTGTGTGGCCATGAAAACCGTGATGGGTATATCAGCGCAACACTGAAATCAAGATCAATGATGCCAAAATTTAACACTAAATCAGAGTTCAAAGGCGGAAAGTAATTTTACCACGCCCAGAATTAGTTGGTTAGTTGGGTAGGGCGTGGGTGGGACCAGAAGTGCAGCCACCTCCACGTGGTGAGTCCTGGGTCATTTCAGTACAACAAGAACTGAAATGGGCGAGGAGCTGCACATGATGTTGAACAATTCTAAAGCAAAACACCAGTGTCTACTCTGAAGTCTTGCGTAAGTATTACAGTCTCGGTATATCCTTGAGCATTTAAGAAAAATACCTCATTTTGCCGATATTCCCCAAAGTTTAGGCTTTTTGCGCGATCTCAAAATATACATAAAAATGTTCAACAATATTTTTTCCGAGCTAAATACACCTCAAAGTAAATGTTTTAAGCTATTAGAATAAAAAATATTCTAATAGTCGAAAAATATTCGAAAAAAAATCCTTGAGAATTTAAGAAAAGTACCTCATTTTGCCGATTTTCCCCAAAGTTTAGGCCTTTTGCGCGATCTCAAAATATACATAAAAATGATCAACAATATTTTTTTCGAGCTAAATACACCTCAAAGAACAGGTTTTAAGCTATTAGAATAAAAAATATTCTAACAATCGAAAAATATTCGAAAAAAATCTTTGAGCATTTAAAAAAAATACCTCATTTTGCCGATTTTCCCCAAAGTTTAGGCCTTTTGCGCGATCTTAAAATATACATAAAAATGTTCAACAATATTTTTATCGAGCTAAATACACCTCAAAGAAAATGTTTTAAGCTATTAGAATAAAAAATATTCATCAGAAATATTTTTCCCATGACTTTAAAAATGACCGTTTTTTTCAAATTTTTTCAAACTTTAGGCCTATTGCGCGATCTTAGGATATTAAAATTTTTTTTTTTATTTTTCCTGTTTTAAGGATGCCTATGCGCAAGTTTTCCGCATTATTGGAAATTGATATCGTAGAAAGTCGTTTTTTCACTCCACCCTAATACCTATATCCCTGAGGGAAAAAGTTATGGGGCAAAAAACAAAATTGGTTTCTTGGGTGTTTTTTTCTTGATTTTCTTTTGAATATGTTTTTGTAAAGAAAAATATTTCTGACTCTAGAATGTGATATTTTGATAGTAAATTTAACCTGGAATAATTTTTCCGTAGACGTGTTTGTACCAAAAGCGCATAGAACTCACCCTAATTCACCCTGAGCCCAGGGGCTAATTCGCCCCTTTCTCAAAAACGCACCTATTTAAATGGTAGCACTTCGCGGTTTTTTCAAACATAGAGGTCCATTGACTATATGAGACAATAAAATCCCATTAACGTTGTAGTTCTTTTTAGCTGCCTTATTTTGAACATAATCAATAGTCTACAGTCTTTCTTGTGACATCTTAAAATAGAATATATTTTATTATCTAGAGCTACTCTATTTTAATTTCCGGCAAAACAAAAAAATACTTTATATAGTTTCCACATTTTCGTTGAAAAACATTTATGTTCGGTCGGTTACAAATCTCTTACAATAAAAATCATCTCCCGAAATTGGTATAGGTTGATTCCTTATTCCCGACACGAGACTAGTACAAAGTGGGGATATTCTGTCACGATGTAACATTTATAATCGCTATCGATCTTCCGGTTTTCCCCATATTTCCAAAAGGCTTTCTGTAAGCTGTATACACATCCCCTTCATGAATCAAAATAATGTTCTTGGGAGCCCCGATAATAAAACAACATAAGTCGCATTTATCGCAGTAAGTTTTCTTTTTAAAGAAAAGAATGGGAGTAGTTACCGCGAAGTGAATGGGCAGTTACAGTAAATTTGTTGAACGCAGTGTAAATATTTCCTTTGTATGGAATTTTATATTGTCCACCGCCAGCGGCGTTTCTGTCGTGCATATATGTCAACATCACTATTTTTATTAGGCCTGGATCCAGCGTACTAAAAAAAAGTTGATTAATAGCAAGCTGAAAATTTGTTAATAGCTTAACGGTGTCTAGTCGGACAAACTTTGATGTTTTGATGTATGGGTACACTGGAACAGGGGAAGTTTTAATTGTGGTACAGGTTAAATATTTGGAACGTCATACTACGAAAACGTTCCATGCATTTTGTCGGACAGAACTTCCAATTGATTTGTTACCCTTTCATTAAACTCTCGTGCAAAAATCAGACTGGTATTTATCACCAACTGTGCACTTTAATAATTCCGACACGTAGAACATGTCAAATGACAGGAATTATTATTTTTTTATTTCAATTAACGTGTCTCGGCTGCTGCGGCCATTGACACAAGGAACTTTAATACAACAACAATAAATAATTAGGTTAAATTTACAGTAGATGGTTCACCTTACAATGTTTGAGTAACTCTATCACATTACACATTTTGTTTTTAGAGTTTAAAATATTAGACACATTTCCATGGATACCATATTTGGTCCGTCCTGCTCCGTAGTGGTTGCATTCAACAAGTACTAAGTGCTGTACACTTAGTCGAGTGTTGCAGTGTTGGCAGTTTGGAGGTTCTTCGGGAACCATCAAGTATCCATGTGTTAGGCGGGTGTGCCCAATTCTGAGCCTTCTGATGATGGTCTTCGGTTTTATTTCCATTTTTATCAGTCTAGGTCCTAAAATGCTTGGTTGGATGGACTTTAATTGGGTGGTGCACTTGCTCCACTGATTTTGCCACACTGAGGAAGATAACTTTTTGATTTCAGTGTTATGTCTTGAAACAACTGGATATTTTCATCTGTAAGGTCAGAAAAACGTGCTTCCTTTGCTGCGTGGTCAGCATTCTCGTTTCCTTTGTTACCAACATGTGAAGGATTCCATATAATGGAAACTGAAGTATTTGATTTAGCAATTGCTGTACATTTTTCATGGATTTTATTAGCTATTGGATTTAGTGTATAAATTTTTTTATCAAATGTTTGGATGATAATGAGACTCTGCAGATTGCTAAATTGTTGGTGCCCCGCATTGGAACCTCTAGAGGTTTGAGTATAACGTAGAGTTCAGCTGAGAAAATACTAGTCATCTTGGGTAGTCTACACATGGCTAGTCTATTATTTGTGGAAGTAATAGCACATCCAACACTTTCTTCGTCTTAAGATGCATCTGTGAACATTATGTTATCAAACTTTCCTCTATTAATTATGTCGTTAAAAGTTTGTCTCATGAGTATCGTGGAGGTTTCCATTTTCTTATATCTGCACAAATTTGCGTTAAAGGCAGGTAATATTTTTAGCCAAGGTTGAGTATTGGGCTGAATAATGGGGGTGGTGGGATTTAGGTCAATATTTTCTAAGAGTGCAATAGGAGATGAATTGGAAAAAGCTGTACTGTGTGCTCCCGTTAATTAAGTATTTTTAGTAAGTTGGCAAGATATATTATTCGGATTTGCTTACAGGAATTATGACAGGTAATAAATAGCAGTCTGATTTTTTGCATTGGACTTTAATGAAAGGGTAACAAATAAATTGGAAATTCTGTCCGACAAAATACAACAAACATGGGACGTTTTCGTAGTCTGACGTTCCAAAATTATAACCTGTTCCACAATTAAAACTTCCCCTGTTCCAGTGTCCCCGTACTTTAAAGTTTGTCCGACTAGACATTGTTAAGCTGTTAACAAATGTTCAGCTTGCTATTAATGAACTTTTTTTTGGTACGCGAAATCCAGGCATATATATATCATTTAACAGTAATTGTTGTAAATAATATAACTACCAACAAAATTTTCGTAGTTCATTTTCTTCTTAGCCTTCTATCGTCCACGTTTGGACATAGGCCTCTCCCAGCTCCTTCCATCGGTCTTTATCCTGAGCAACATATTTCCAATTTGTTCCCGCTATTCTTTTAATACCATCAACCCATATCATCTGTCATGATTTATCGATACCCATAAAAATCAGGTTACTACGATGTTACATCTTTCCTATACTGTTGCATGGAGTTGAGTAGTGGACTTTTAGAGACGCCATCGGCAAGAAAATTGAAACTTTTAAAATGCGGCTTTATCGTCGAATCATGAAGCAAAAAACGGTTTCTCTCAGATCAAAATTTTTTCTGACGAATATACACTCACCGGCACAGTATTCCGCCACTAAAAATTTTTGATTAAGTTTGACAATTTATAACAATTTATAAGATTCCTTCATTAGTTTCTATGTACATGTATTAGTATCGTTTAATATTCCGTTAACAAAAAAATTGCTTAGCTGGCATTACAGGGGCCTGAATGAGAGCGTTATATTTTCTCCTGACTTTAAAGAAGGCTGTGGAAAAATTGAGGAGCTCATTTTGTTCCATAGTTCCAAAGTTTTGCTTCTGGAATTATCCGAATACCTCTTTGCTTAAAAGAGCTGCACAATTTTTTTTGTACGTAAAAATTCCGATTGACTCATAAACATTAATATCTTAAATAGGCATTGGATTGATAAGATTGAATATCCCAGATATCAATCCTATAGAGCATTTAGGCGATGAATTGAAAATAGCTATTTGCCGGCATGCTATATAGCATTTTAGCATAATTAGCATTTTTATAATTTATTTCAGTTCCTCATACTTTTATAAAAACTTGACAGAGGACTATAAATAATCCCCTTGAATACCTTCAATATCATCCCAAAATGGAAAGGGACGATACCATTCATGTGTCAAATTAGCAAAATCTAAAAGAAACAAGAATGTGTGTGTACTTTGTACGCACGTAAGAAGTTATACTTCTACTACATATTATGTGATTTTTAAGACAATACCAAAAATTTAAAAAAAATAAAAGAATAAAACGCACACAAACACATTGAACAATGCCACAAAGAAAAAATGATTTCTGAACGATAATAATTGTTGACAAAAATTTTAAATACGCATTTTCTGAAAAAAAAATTATATAACAAATATACTTACAATCATAAAATGCATAAAAAAATAAAAAAATAAAAACTTGCATCGGGAATCGAACCCGTGAATTTCGGGGCGCTTTGATTCGTAATCGAAGCCTAGTCTCACTCGTCCAATTCCACATTATTTGTCATGTGGAAAAATAGGGTAACTGAACGTTTTACTGTTTGGCAGTTGTTTTGAATATAATTAAATTATGTAGTTTAAATTTTGTGGAAGAAAATATTAAAATATAACAAAACAGTAAGAAAACAATATATTAGATGAAGAGTGGTAGAACTTTTATTGGTAATCAAATTAAGTATGTAAATTAAAGCATTATATACCTACTAGATAAATAAATCTACGCCAAAAAAATCATAATTTAAAAATAAAAATCGGACCTAATATGGGATTTCTCTCTAAAATCCCCATTCTTGAGAAAATAAATGTGCAGTAGAGCGTCGATTATCCGAACGTGGATCAACCGAACGACCGCTTATTCGAACTATCGACTCCCGCGTCCCGCACTGTAATACCGAGCAAGCGTTAGTAATTGACGCTTAAAATATCTTCAATTTTCTTCAATATTGTATCCAAAAATAAGTATGTAGTTGCAAAGACTGCACTTTTTTGTTTAGTTGCTAGTTGTCATTATCAAGATATAAATAAATATGTAGGTATATAAATATGGCTTTTATTCACTTGTGGATAAATATGTATGACTATAAATATGTATCAATATATTGTAGTTCGATTATCCGAACAAATCTGTTTTCCGAACACCTATGTCCCCCAATTAGTTCGGATAATCGACGCTCTACTGTATTTCAACCTAATCCAAATGTATGATTACAATATGATTATAATAAAAACTACTTACCAAATTAGAATGAGTTTTCCTTGTCCAAAATAGTCCAAAAATATAGGTATATGAAAACTATT
Source organism: Diabrotica virgifera virgifera (assembly GCF_917563875.1). Taxonomy (NCBI): domain Eukaryota; kingdom Metazoa; phylum Arthropoda; class Insecta; order Coleoptera; family Chrysomelidae; genus Diabrotica; species Diabrotica virgifera. Next base: position 22,327,022 of record NC_065446.1, on the reverse strand, counting down.
TTAAAAGGCAGTATAACTATTAACTAACTAACTTTTGTTTGTTGTTTCTTTTCACACAAATTTTAAAACGCAACAACCATAAATAATCTAACTACAGCTGTGCCACAGCCGCCATATTGAATAATTTTTGACATGTCATTTGAACATCCAATCAGAACAAAGTTATAATGCGCATGCGCCGGGATCATAGGTTTTAACATATAAAAATTCACCCTCATATCGCCGGTAAAGAAGTATAACTTCAAAAAGGCCAAAAAGTGGACAAAAACAACCATAGTTTGTTCAAAGTGCAAGTATGTATGCGGTAAGCACAGCAAGAAGTCAAAAATATTTCAGTATCCTACGATGATGTCAATTGCACTGAAGCCGAAGACTCCGGGTAAATTATAAATTCGTATCTTTTAAAACTGTTCCATTAACGTCGAGAACTAATATAAAAGTGTTATTTTTAAATAAGTTTTAATACAGAAGCACGTTTTTAATTAATTTTTGTGTGGACATTTATTGACCCTCCTTGGTCCTCGGTGTTTCTGATAAAAGGTTGGTCCTGCAAGGGTTAAAGGGAAAAATCTTATAATATCTACTTCCAACCTGAACCGTACCTCTACACAGTGTAATCTTCTTCTCTTTTAAGCACCGTTTCCCAATCGGAGGTTAGATACCATGATCACTATCTTTACTCCATCTACCGCTCCTCTGAAGAGTTCTATGGAACTAGAGAACGATGTATCTATCACTAAATACAACATAGTTGAGACCGTTCATGCAATTATAAAACAATTATTCCATAACCGACTTTTCTGTTTTCTGACTTTTACCACATTTATCCAGACTCAAAGCCATTAAAATCCAGTACTGTTTGTTGGATATTGTAAATATAGTTTTAGTAGACCACTCTGTAAAACCTAACAACTGTTATCAGATTAATAGATTTATTAATGGATAATGAGTTGTTTACATTTACGTTGGATACTGGCGCTAGCTATAGTGTTATTTCAGAAAGCTTTTATAATTTAAATTTTAGCAATGAAATTTTGCAGGCAACCTCCAAAATTTTTTATTTTTATAATGGGGACAAATTAAAACCTTTGGGTTTCGTTAATTGTGAGGTTAAATATAAAGAGAAAAATGCTATGTTAAATTTGTATGTTATTAGTAAAGGAGGACCTCCATTGCTAGGTAGAGATTTCTATAATCTGTTCGATCTTACCATTTTTAACGTAAACGATTTAGCATTTCCGTCAGATTTGAATGATAATATGTTAAATAAATTTCAAAATTTATTTTCGCCTGGTTTGGGTAAATTTACCAAAGGTGTAATTTCAATAAAATTAAAATCTGATTCTGTAAGTCCTAAATTTTTTAGAGCTCGTCCTTTACCATTCGTGATGAGGGAAAAGGTAGAAAATGAGCTAAACAGGTTACTACAACTAGGTGTAATTGAAGCTGTAGATTTTTCAAATTGGGGTACGCCTATTGTTCCTGTATTAAAAAAAATGGGTCTGTTCGAATATGTGGTGATTTTAAAGTCACCGTACATCCTTTAATAGAAATTGATTAATATCCTTTACCTAAAATTGAAGACTTGTTTACAAAATTAAACGGGGGGTTACATTTTACAAAATTGGATTTATCTAATGCTTACCAGCAGATATGTTTAGATAAAAAATCTAAAGAGCTTCTAACGATTTCTACACATAAAGGTTTATTTCGTTATACTAGAGCACCATTCGGGATTGCAAGTTTACCTTCTAAATTTCAAAAAATTTTAGAATCACTTTTACAGGGTCTTGGTGGTGTGATATGTTTTCTAGACGATACTCTCGTCACTGGTAAAAATAGGGAAGAGCATTTATCAAGGCTGGAGACAGTTCTTTTTAGGTTAGAAAATGCAGGTTTAAAATTATCTGTAGATAAGTCCGAATTTTTTAAAGAAAAAATTACATATTCAGGTTACGATATTGACAAAGATGGTTTACATACCTCTGAATCTAAAATCGAGGCAATTGTCAAGGCGCCGACGCCTACTAATGTGAACAGTTTACAGTCATTTTTAGGGTTAATAAATTATTACGGCAAATTTGTTAAAAACCTATCTACCATACTAAATCCTCTTTATAATTTATTAAAACAAAAGGTATCATGGAATTGGTCAGTTGACTGCCAAAATGCATTTCTAAAAGTTAAACAAATTTTAGTGTCAGCACCGGTTTTAGTACATTATAATCCTGAACTACCCCTAAAATTAATAACTGATGCTAGTGAGCAGGGGGTTGGAGCGTTAATCTCTCATGTAATGCAGGATAATACGGCAAAAGTAATTGCATACGCCTCACGTACACTATTAGACAGGGAGAAAAAATTTTGTACATTAGAAAAAGAAGCATTAGCGGTTGTATTTGGGTTATGTAAATTTCATAACTATTTATATGGAAGAAAATTCACGTTAGTCACGGATAATAAACCATTGTCATATATTTTTCATCCAAATAAAAAAATACCGGAATATTCAGCTAATACATTGCGAAGGTGGGCCATAATTCTATCTAGTTTTCAATATGATGTACAAGTAATAAAAAGTGAAAATAATCCAGCGGATATGTTGTCGCGTTTTCCGCAACGTATTGAAAATACTTCAGTTGAAAATGTTGAATTTATTTATGTTGAGTATTTTTCAGAAAATTGTAATTTTCTATTAAATTTATTGATGTGGGTTGGTCTATAAACAAAAAATTTGCAAAAGATATTAAATTTAATTCATTTTATAAAATTAGAAATGAATTATCTATCAAGTCAGATTGTTTAATTTGGAATAATCGAATTATAATTCCGTCTAAATCACAACAAAAAAATTTACAAAGTTTACATTCATCACACATGGGCGTAGTTAAGATGAAAAGCTTAGCGCGATCTTATATTTGGTGGCCTGGATTAGGAAAACAAATTGAAGAAATATGTAAAACTTGTGAAAACTGTTTAAAATTTAAGAATGTACCCGAAAAAACCGAAATTCAATCTTGGCCTTGGCCGGAACGACCTTGGGAAAGACTTCACTTAAATTTTATGGGTCCATTTTTTAATAAAAACTTTTTAATAATATTAGATGCTCATAGTAAGTGGATAGAAATATTTCCCATTAGTTCAATAAGTTCTGCCATGATTATAGACGTTCTACGGTCATGTTTTGCACGTTTTGGTTTGCCGTGTCAAATGGTAACCGATAATGGTAGTTTTTTTGTTCGGATGAGTTTCAAAATTTTTTAAAAAATAATAATATTGTTCATATTACTACTCCCCCATATCATCCTTCATCTAATGGCGCTGCAGAAAATGCTGTGAAAACAGTAAAAAATGCTTTAAAAAGTTTTTTAGTTGATAAAAAAAATGTACACCTTAATTTAGCATTAAATAATTTTCTCTTCGATTATCGCTCCACTCCTCATTGCACAACTAAGATAAGTCCTGCAAAATTAATGTTAAATAGCAACTTAAGGACAAGATTTGACATTTTATTATCAGGTGGTCGAAAAAATTTAAGAAATCATGTAACTACAATTAGTCCTGTCGCCAGGGGGGGTACAACGGCCTCGTTAATTCAGATGGACTTACCCAAGTTTTTTTTATGTATTTTGACCCGTAGAACACGAATTTTTTGGGTAACAGTTGATCCGGATGTCGATAAGATTGTTATAGACCAAGAACTTGAGGAATCAAATAACAGCGATTTTTGGCAAAACAAAACAATATTTTGTATTTTTTGGGTCATTTTAAGCAAAAAATATTTCTACAAGTTTTTTAGTAGGATGCACAGTTTTCGAGATAAACGCGGTTGAACTTTCAAAAAATCGAAAAACTGCAATTTTTAAACCCGAATAACTTTTGATTAAAAAATAAAATAGCAATTCTGCTTAGCGCCTTTGAAAGTTCAAGTCAAATTATGTCGGTTTTGATTATTTGCATTGCTAAAAATTTATTGTGTTATTGTTAAACAAAGCTACAAACAACTAGTGCGTGAGTGATGTTTCTATGATTTATCATTTAAAATCGAACGAGTAGGTAGAATAGGTACTAGTGCAATCAAGACTATTTCTACGTTACATGCGTTAAAACGAATGTAAAAGCACGGGAAACCCTACGTGTTTATAGCTTTGTTAAACAATAAAAAAATAAATTTTTACCAATGCAAATAATCAAAACCGATATAATTTGACTTAAACTTTCAAATACGGTAAGCAGACTTGCTATTTTATTTTTTAATCAAAAGTTATTCGGGTTCAAAAATTGCAATTTTTCGATTTTTTTAAAGTTCAACCGCGTTTATCTCGAAAACTGTGCATTCTACGAAAAAACTTGTAGAAATATTTTTTACTTAAAATGGCCCAAAAAATACAAAATATTGTTTTGTTTTGCCAAAAATCGCTGTTATTTGATTCCTCAAGTTCTTGGTCTATAACAATCTTATCGACATCCGGATCAACTGTTACCCAAAAAATTCGTGTTCTACGGGTCAAAATACATAAAAAAAACTTGAGTAAGTCCATCTGAATTAACGAGGCCGTTGTACCGCCCCTGGCGACAGGACTAAATACAAAATAAACAAAAAATGTATTCTAGCGGTAAGAGATTTTTAGTGTTTCAGCCTGGTGAACAAGTGACTGTGCGCGACTATCATAAAAAAAATACGGTTGAGTGGATAAAAGCCGTAGTTTTAAGGAAAATCGGAAAAGTAACATAAATTGTTAAAATTCCTGAACTAAATGATGTTAACTGGAAACGTCATTTGAACCAAATTAAAAAATTTCATATAGTGGAATCTTCACTACTGAGTGGTTCAAATGAAGTTTCTCCTATTTTAGATACTGATGTAAATATTGTAAATAAAGAGAATTTAAGTAAAGAAAGTACTGAACGGCCTAAAAGAGTGGTCAAACCCATAGATCGTTTAACGTATGAGTAATTTCTTTTTTATTATTTTGTAAATGTTTTACTAGTAGAAAATAATTTTTTTTAAGGGGGAGATGTTGGATATTGTAAATATAGTTTTAGTAGACCACTCTGTAAAACCTAACAACTGTTATCAGAGTAACACATTTCTTATTATTGTAAAAAGTACATTCGCAAAATGAGTATTAAATGAGCCTTCTTTGTAGAAAGATGTGTTTTATTTTAGTAATTTATAGTTTGTAATATACACCCTCAAATTAGGGCTAAAATATATTACACTGTTGAAGGATCAGCAGTTGTTACTGAAAATATTATATTACAGTAATTTAAGTTAGTATCGATCAGTATTTATAATCATGTCTGGGAAACTGTACACAACTCTATATTTGTTAATTTATATAAGTTACCAGAGCCATACAATAAATAAGCTGTATATAAATAATTTTAAAAGTTACCTAATTAACCAAGAGTCACATCTTCTAAACGAATAGGGGAGTGCAATTAAAACGAAAACATGCATTGTGTCGGAAAAATTCAAACAAGCTTATATCTTTCTAAAACTTTTTTTGTTAGTTTATATACCTACATGCTAAAGTAAAAAGTTCTACTCGCAGATTTGGCCGCTAATAATTTATTAATTGTTTAAACAATAACAATTATTTTGTATAAATTATTTAAAAAATATTGATAAATTCATTATTTTATTTTGATCAAATATGTTTCTATTTTGTTTTTGATTATGCTGAATCCGAATATGGCATTGCAATTTGAAAATTCTTATACAGAAGCTCAAAAATCTAAAACTCAATCATCAGATATCAAATTTTATCAATTTTATACGAGTTGTGTCAAAAATATGAATTTCATTAAAGAGTAAAGTACCTTTATTTTCCAGAATATCAAAAAATGGTATTATGAAAAGTTGTTTGAAATTAGAAACTATATCTAAATATACAATTCCATCACTCTAATCGAAAAAAAATTTCAATTTTTTCTCAAATTACGGATACTCATCATCATTTTACTTCAATTATGATTACTATTTTATTATAACTTCTACGAAAAAAGGTTATACCTCATAAAGTGCTCCCCCTGGTCTAAAATCTAAGATACAATCATCAGATATCAAACTTTTTAATTTTATACGAGGTATGTAAAAAATATGAATTTTTCTTAAGAGTTAAGTGCCTTTATTATTCACAATATTTTAATTAGATGGATGTAATTGAACATTAAAACAAATTTTTTAATTCCAAACAACTTTTCTTAATAACAATTTTCAATATTGTGAAATGTAAAGGTACTTTACTCTTGAGTGAAATTAATTTTTTTTGACATACCTGGTATAACATTAATTAAATTTGATATTTGATTATTGCATCTTAGATTATATACAATGCAGAGTATTTTATAGACAATAACTTTCTTTCGTAAATAATACTTTTTTCGTAATAATAATAATTTTTCGTACTGATAAGAAAAAAGTTATCAATAGGTTCCAAGTTACGCAGATATACTGTATAAGAGATTAAGAGCTAAAAAAATTTTTTTTGCTGAACATTTATTATTGTTGAAGCTTATTATTAAATGTGTTTTAGATAAGTTTTACAGAAAAAAGTGATCACTTTGTATAAACATTTTTTTAGCTGGTAATTTTCGGTTTTTGTATTACATTTTTGTTATCTTTCTTAAATTTCTTAAAAGGAAATAGTTTAATTCATTTCTAAAGTAAAATAATTCAGTTCATTTTAAAGATTACATCCTAAGCTTTAAAAAAGCACTTATAAAACTGTAATTGATTTGTTCAAATTTGAGTAATACCGTCTTAAAATGGTGGTAATTCTATATAACTACGAAGATTTCAAAAATTACAATTTTTGTGACGTCATATCATTTGAATTAAATTTTTGAGTTTTTTTTGAATGAAACATCATTTAGATAGATGCTTGAATGATAATTTGTGCAAAATTGAGAGATTTATAAGAAAAATTGTATTAGTTACACATTTTTAAATCATTTTTAAACAACATAAGGCTCATTTTCCGCCCACACCGTACTTATGCCCATACATTTTATTTCTTTCTATTATAACCGTAAGATAGCTTAATTGTTCTTTCCATGTTCAAACTGTAAAATTTTATTTGATGGATTAGTTAAAGAATTAAATTAAAATAACTCAACTGTGCACTTCGCCTTTCGTTTACAGTGCGCCAATGTTTGTGAGAAGGGTGACTTTAGCGTTATAAATAAAAAATTATAGAAGATACCGATTTAATTTTAGAATATTATTTATATAAGTTTTTTTTTAATTTTCTGAATTTTTCAATGGTTAAAAAAAAAACTTCCAATTTCGTAGTTTATTTGTTTAATAAAAAATTAAGCACCCACTTCTCGAGTAGAACTTTTTGATATATTGTTTATTAAACATTTCTTAATGAAATTACAAAAAGTTCTATCTTGTTTGATTTTTTCCGATGTGAAAATCTATATGCACCCCCCTAGAAGCAAAACAGCACGTTCATTTTATTTTTGGATCCCAACCGCCCGTAGCATGGGCATGGTGTTTATTCTTACAATGGTGGCTTTTAGTTTAATTGCTATTGTTTCGAATTTCATTATATTAAGAGGGGAAAGGCAGTTTTGTTTTAATTTGATTCAGAACAGATGGTGGTCTACATTTCTGCATCTTATGCTTCATCAGTGTAGCTATGCACTCCCAACTCTGACACAAAAATCAACAATCCTGCCTTTTAAGGGAGCCTGCCTTATAATCCCCGTAAATAATCCAGTAAAACTAGAAAGACGACGAAAAGACTTCAGAGTTGGGACTGCATAGCTACATTGATGAAGCATAAGATGCAGAAATAGCTATATGTAGATGGTGGTCCAGCTCTGATTCAAATGAAAACAAAACTGCCTTTCCACCTTGTTCTTTTTTACTCAGATTTTTGAGTACTCGAAACTGTCTTTCAGCACTTTCTTCTAGACGAAAAGGGGGTAGATACGTGACCGTTGTCCTTTCTACTTTCTTCTATAATCGTCGTCTATGTGCTTATACAGCAGGAGATTTAGGATGTAACCAGAAAGCCGTTTCTTTCGACGAAAAGTCTTGGATCTAAAATATTGTTTATTGTTTTATATCAATTATTTTAATTGTTTTATTACAGTAAACTTTGCATCTGGGTTTTTTCGTCGTCTTCCTAGTTTTTCATGAAAAATTTTTTCTGAAAATTTTTCTGAAAATTTTTCTGTACACAAATATTTTTAAATATTTAGTATGCCGTTTATTCTTTCAGATAATTTTACTGTCACCGTTGCATTTGGTTGTCTTTTTAAAGACAGATCATACGTTATGATTTTTTTTTGGGTGGATATTCTTGGGTGGCGGTTTATTTTATGTAATCGACTGAACTATCTTTCAGTAAAGTCGTCCCAGGAACCCAAATCAGATTAAATAAATTATTAGAATAATCTAAAAGAAAAGAAAACATGGTTCAGATTTGTTTTCCTGACTTATTAGACTTTTTTTTGGTTCCTGACTTTTTAGACTTTTTATTAGAATGTTTTACTAAGCAACCACATTTGTGTTTAATTTAGTAATATTTTGTATTTTGACAACGACATCCGATTTGGACGTCGAAAAGTTAATAAAATTGGTTTTTTTTTTCAATTTTTGTTGTGGCTTATTTTCCAATCAAAATAGTTCATTAAAGCAATTAATAATGACAATTTTATTAATAAAAAAGATTTATTAAAAATAACAAGATTTTATTTCAGCGAAAACCCTTTCGACTCACCTCAAATCCCCTTTATTCATACAGAAACGGTAGCGGCTTTTAGCAAAATTTTCCAATACCGTTCGCTTCCTGATCGCTACTTTAATATTGGAAAAAGTAGCTTCTCATAACATTTTCATGATTTGCAATACATACTAAATGACGGAAGTAAAATTTGAATTGCAAATTATTAATGTACTCAATCTCTAGAAGGGTAGAGGTAATCATTATCTCAGTATTAAAGTGAATGGAATAAAAATGAGAAACAGTTTTTGCCGGGAGCTATCTTAGTGAATATTTTTTGCGTTATCGAAAAGTAGTTTTCTCTTTTTATTTACTGGGATGAAATTTAAATATTATTTTAAACATAGATTTATATTCACATTAAGTTGCTGTTAAATTTTTAAATTGAATTTTACATGAGGTAAATTATACAAAAATGCAAGACACATAAAAACAATAATAAAATAGACAATAAACGTTAAAACAAACTGCTTTAATCTAACAGTGGTCGCTATATGAGATATTCTTTCAGGGTTTCAGAAAATTGCGCACACTTTTTTCCTGGGAAATTATACGCTCTGTAATTTCTTCTAGTCTCCTAAGTATCCTCCCCGGACAATCTAATAGACTTGTCCCCTCAGATAGTGACTCAGTTGACTTAGTTGACTTAGTATCACCAGATTGTTGAGTCAGTGCGCGTTATGTGAGACATTCTCTCATCGCGCGCCCACCGGCGCCACCAACTGTGTATAAAAATTAATTCTTCCACGTACCTCTACCGAAAGTATACTTTTTCTGACCTGATTTTAGGGAGCAAACTCGTACTTTTCCTCCCTAGGGAGGGAAAGTACTTTTCCTCCCTAGGGAGGGAAAGTACTTTTCCTCCCTAGTAAGGAAAAGTAAAAGTGACGTGATGGCATGTCATTGATGAAATAACTTATTGACGCCCTATACAATATTTTATTATCTATTACGTAAGTATCTATACATTTTAACGTTTATTTATAGAGCACCCTGTATTTTGCAGAATGGTAAAAACAGTAAATTGTTATTTTGATTTAACAATGTTTACATTAGTAATTTGACTTATATTTGACAGTTGACAGTTATACTGTACCTACTTGTTAGTTTTAGTGCTCTAATAAATTTTGTCAGTTACATAAATAAATTATTTAAAAATGAAAAAATTACTTGATATTTGAGGAAGGTGGAAAAATCATATTATGTATAACATGGAAGTAAAGTGCCTTTTCTTCCCTCTAATGATTACTGCCCGACGCGGCGTAGCGGAGTATTCATTCTCGGGAGGGAAAGTAGCACTTTCCTCCCTTGTTATACAAATAGATATTATTTTTTCACTGAATTGGTCGTTAGGTAGGTTTGTACGCGAGTGGTCTCGCGTGAGATTTTCTCTTATATATCCAACTTTTGCCTTTCTTTACAAAACAAAATTTTTAAAACAGTTTTAAATTTTTTTTACTAACTAATAATAAGAACATAATAATATTATAATAATAAGAATATAATATGAAAATAATAGTAAAAATTAAAGAACTATTGGCCGATATAGAAAGGTGGACGGTATTGCCAGTTTTTGTAGTCTACATATAATAATTGGTTTAGGAAATTTTTAAACTGGCCGTTAGTACAGGTGGCCGATGTTGGCAGGTGGCCGTTAACACGGGTTTTTTTAATAAAATTTTTAGAAATATATATTTTTAATATAAAAAGTAGATAAAAATAGTACAAAATAAAAATTTGTTTTAAATTCCTATTTTGAGATAGAATCTCACACGCGACTATCGACGTTACAGAAGTGAGCGCGACTACTCCCGGGTTAACCATGATATTCTTCTTCTCCCAATTCCTCGCTTTCTGAATACTTTACCTTGAAGGATTACCTTCACTTATCTGTATTTAGTGCCGTTTCCCATTATGTGTCCGAGATATACTCAATAATAAATACTTTTTCTTGCGTTGTAAGCACCATTGCGAATCGTTTTGACAGTTTTTTAGAAAAAACAATGTTTAAAAATACCATGACAACTATTGTAACTCGTTTCATATGACGCGATTATATTTTACAGGCTTCCTGATTTCAGTTTCCTTTGTTTTGGCGCATACCGTACTTGAGCAAGATTTGATAAAAAACTCATCTCGATATCTACCTTATATTTTTGTAAAATTCAGATATTAATGAGTTTTTTTAACTGTATCCCGTACATTGGGATTTTATTAATCGATACCATTATCCAAGTAAAAAAGACCACCACTGCTCCAGACTCCCCAAAGGATTTTACTTGAAAATCAATTAATTAGTATATCCCTGATAAATTTCGAGGTTCTCTCCTAACACCGCTGCAAATTAAATTCGAGTATTTTTTGTGAAAGGGCATAGCGTGTTTTATGACAGCACTGCGTCAATATATGTTGAAATTGTTATTGGAATTTCATTCTGAAATTGAACTCGTCGCATTAACCGCGATATTAATTTCTGAACCACCCACGGTTTTTGTAAATGAGATATTCATGATAATTTAATTAGCTAAAATGGATTCCTCTGGAGAGATCAGAGGGTTATTTTTGTTGTTTTAGAAATGGGAAACTCTTTCAATTTGCTGAAATACTAGCAATTCGTGTAATTTACGTAAAGAAATTAAAAGCCGTCAGGAGCTGGAGCTTTTAGCCTAGTAAGGGTTGTAAAGATTCAAATATAATATTATTTTTGGCTTCAAAGACTGTGACACTCTGATAATTATTAGCGTAGTTTATACAAGAATAAAAATCCGCTAAACTTGATAAAAATGAGTGGCTCACATCACCACACAATATGCCAGCTACAAAGAAGCTCAAATATGAATATTAGGTGGTGCAAAAATGTATTCTCCTTTTGATGGATAATAGCATTATTGTTTAATTTTAATAAATGATACAGAAGTAAAATCTTTAGACAGATTAGACGTATCTAGACAGATATGTATTTGATGAAAAACAGATTAAATGTATCCGAGATGATAATAATAAAATACTAGTTCACGAAAAGGATATCAAAAAGAGATGGAGGAAGTACTTTGACAGCTTATTAAATGAAGAATTTGACAGACAGCCTGTAGAGTCAGAGGAGGCAGTAGCAGCAGTAGTCACCAAAATAACAAACGAGGAAGTTGCTTAAGCCCTTCAAAAAATAAAGAAAAGAAAAGCGGTAGGACCAAATGATATTCCTGGGGAAGTATGGAGAGCATTGGGAAAGAAAGAAAAAAGGTGGCTAGCAGGTTTATGTAATAGAATTATGGAAGTTGGACAAATGCCAGACGAATGGAGAAGCAGTATACTAGTACCCGTCTACAAAAACAAGGGAGATATACAACAATGTACAAACTACAGGGCTATAAAACTGCTTAGCCACACCATGAAAGTATGGGAAAGAATATTGATAGACGGACACGTGAAGAGACCGAAATATCCGAGAATGAATTTGGCTTTATGTAGGGCAGATCAACAACAGATGCAATTTTAATTATAAGGCAGTTGATGAAAAAATACAGGAGTAAAAAACAAACGCTCATATGGTATTCATTGATCTTGAGAAAGCACATGATAGTGTTCCTCGAGAGATTCTGTGGTGGGCACTCAATAAGAAAGGAGTCCCTGGTAAATATGTAAAGATGGTGAGGGATATGTATGAGGGAGTAACGACTAGTGTTAGGATAGGTGTGGGAGAGACTGATAAATTTCATGTGAAAATAGGATTGCACCAAGGATCGGTGCTTAGTCCGTATTTATTCTCATTAGTTTTGGACCAGATAACAGCGAAACTACAGGGTAACATTCCGTGGTGCTTAATGTATGCTGATGATGTTTTAGTAGGAAATAGTGAATGAGACTTAAAACAAAAACTGGAACAGTGGAGACAAGCTCTAAAGGAAAGAGGTTTAAAAGTTACTAGGACAAAGACAGAGTATTTGCAATGTCCATTTAAAGATGGAATTACTACAAATAAAATTGTATCTTTGGATAATGAACTGATTGTAAAAAGCAATAGTTTTAAGTACCTGGGATCGGTATTACAGAGTAATAGATGGAGATGCATGCAGTAGAATTAGGGCTGGATGGATGAAATAGAAGGAAGCGAGTGGTGTGCTGTGTGCATTTATCAAAAATAAAACTGTAATTTTATTTTTCATCAAAATTACACTCTATTCTTAAGCCACGTAATATTCATATCGTGGGCATACTGCAAAAACTGACCAAGTCAAATATCATGGTTTCGAGATAATCGATGTTGAATATTCTATAATTTTTTGTTAATTTTTTTTTTAAATCATTTTAAAAGGATATGTGTTTTTTCTTTCCAGTTATTAAATGGTTGAATTTAGTGATTCTAAATAGCTCTAAAAATCGAAATAACCTTTTCGTTTTTCGAAAAAAAAATTGACTTGGTCACTTTTTGATGTAGAAATTTGCTCAAATTTAAATCGTGGTCACAAAAAGATGGTTATTGGTCAATAATAAAACGCAAGGAAAATACTTCTAATTTTATTTATTTACAGTGTAAGGCTGAAGTTTCAAATAAAAACATTTTTAAATTGGAAAATAATAACAAAAATGTAAAAGTTTCTCTACTAGAATTAATCTGAATCCGAATAGAAGAAGTTGAACTAATCTGAATCCGAATCGGACGATACTGATGGCTCTGGAGCAACATATTTCCACTCTCTGATGGTATTTACTGGTACCCAAGGATGGAATTCAGAGGGAAGATCCTGCTTTCTTAGTTTAGAAATAGGAATTTCTTTGGAGTATCATAGTAGTTGGATCTTTTATAGGATTTATAACTCGTTTAGTATGTCCAACTACATTGAATATAAGAAACTCTGGATCACTATAGTTGTACTTAAATAATATATATTGCGGTTTATCTGCTTCGTATCGCATACACTTAATTTTTAACCAATTAACACGATTTAAGTTTTCGTCAGTGGTTCTATTTTTAAGAATATTAGCAGCTAGGGTATTTACATATATCAAGAAAATCATTATACCTTAATTCCTGTAGATTATATAAATCAGTTTTTTTGTTTCGGCCCATCTAAAAATGTGTAACCAATCATGCATAGTACTGGAACATTATTTTTAGCATTTTTTATGGCACTGTACGTGTAATCTACTTCCATGTAAGAATGCCCAGATTAAAAAAAAATATGCTGCACAATACTTAAATTGCTGTTTTATAAGATAAAATGAAAGATATTAATATCTATTTTTCCAAAACGTGATCGTTCAACAAATAAACATACAACGTACCTATACGTAAAAATAAAAAAACATCAAAAAGTGACCAAGTCATAATATCCAATTGTCGCACTTCAATGTTGACATGAACAAATATCAGTCATATTTCATGCAAAAGTGACCAAGTCAACATGTTCATTTCTTGGTCAGTTTTTGCAGTATACCCACGATATACGCTCTTTTGTAGCTGAAATATTGTGTGCGCCACACATTTTAACTGGATTTACACACATGCACATATAGTGGAGTCACTGAAGGTTTTCACCTCCGATTTCGTTGAACCTTCATCGATTTTCATGAAAATTGTGGAGTGACTGAAGGTTTTCACCTCCGATTTCGTTGAACCTTCATCGATTTTCATGAAAATTGGTGAGTAGTTAGAAGATACTTTAAGGAACAAAGGTGACATGATGTCAACTTGCGCTTTCACCCTGGGGGTGGATGCCACCCCTTCTCGGGGGTAAAATTTTTTTATTAAAAATAATAACAGAAATCGATAGAGGGGCAACTTCTAAGCAAAATTTGTTATACAAAGTTATTAACATAAATCAATATTTTTTGAGTTATTAAATATCAAAGATTTTATTTTTTCTTAAAAAAATGCATGTTTTAAAGCGGTTTTTCACGTATTACTCAAAAAATATAAGCTTTTGTAAAAAAGCTGTTATTACCAAAATTAAAGATAATAAAAAATTTAATATACTCCCAACTTAAAGAACTAAACTAATATTATTTTAAAGTGAGTTATGGGTAATTGAATGTATATTTTTTTCGACGAGTACTCAAATCTAAATATTCAAGCTTACATAACCGGAAAACGATGCATTTTATAGAATATACTTGCTAAACACTTGTCAAAGTACTTCAGAATACCCATCAAATAAGCTCCAGTAGAAGATAATAGCATCAAAATTAAGCAAGTTATGATGAAAATAAGAGAACCCTTTCGATTTTTTTAGGAAAAAATGAAAAATAAAACATACGCCATTTCCACAAAAATTAAAATTTGTGGTAATCCTCACAATAGTTTCTTTAGGTTAACATATTTAATGATTTCAACAATTTTTACCGGTTTAGAATGCATATTTTTGAAAAAAAAAAGATATAATTTAAAAAAATCAGAATTTTTAAAATTATGGTACTTTTCATTTTCTTTTGAAATAACTCCAAAAATACTCAATATGCGTAAAAAATGATATATTTGTAGATTTATTTTTTTCTGTTCCAAATACTTCACCCATTTTATTGTTTCCGTAGAGTAAAAAATAACCGAGATAGACCCGTTTAAAATTTCAATTTTGCTGCGAGAACCATGTAACCGGGGCCATTTAACCTTTTACTTTTAAAAAAGTAAGAGGTTTAGAAGACTAATTTTAACGTTTTTTAATAGCTCTTGGAATCAACTTTTAAATAGTTTCTAGGTGAACCTGATATATTAAAAATTATTGGAGTTATTTACAAAAAAACAATAACATTTTTTGGAAAAATTTTTATTAGATATATTTTGAAACATTTTGGTGCATAAATTTTATTGCTATCAACTTTTTCGAGGGCTTGTTTGACAGATATTTCTATTAACTTTGACAAATGTTTAATAAGTTTATGTTGTAAAATGCATCATTTTCCCGGTATTTAAGCTTGAATACTTAGATTTGGGTACTCGACGAAAGAAATATACATTCAATTACCTATAACTCACTTTTAGTTAACATTGCAAGGCTTTTCTAGAAAAGAGTTTATTTGATTTTTTATTAGCCTCAATTTTGATAATAATAACTTTTTTGTAAAAACTTAGTTTTTAAGTTATTTGTGGAAAATCGGTTAATAACATGCATTTTTCTCACGAAAAATTAAAATCTTTGATCTTTAATAACCCAAATAGTTTTGATTTATTTTAATAACTTTATATAACAAATTTTGCTTATAATTTTTCCCACTATCGAATGATGGGGTTATTTTTAATAAAATAATTTTCACCCACGAGGAGGGGTTGCATCCACCCCCAGGGTAAAAGCGCGAGTTGGCATCATGTCACCTTTGTTCCTTGAGATATCCTCTAACCACTCACCAATTTTCATGCAAATCGATGGAGGTTCAACGAAATCGGAGGTAATAGCCCATATCCACCCTCAGTGACTGCACTAATAACCAGTTACAAACGTTTTCCCGATTTCATATAGAAATTGAGTCAAGTTTCTGAGCTCGGTAACTTTTGAATTGTGTAACCGATTTTTAAAATTAGACATGCCTTGAAAAGGTCTCACGAATACTATCCGAAGGGTCATAGAGCTCTGAATTGAATTTTCAAAATTTTTGTTAGTTGTGTGGAGGGGGGAGAAATTAAATTCAAGCAGTTTGTGTGAAAAGGCTGGTAGTCGAGGAAATGAAGCTGGAGAAATGACAAAACCTCGCAATTTTCTCGTCCAGCATCGATTTGTACAAAAATTTGGGATTAGGCTCATTTCACCCTCTAGTTCATTTTCTATATTGATCCGTTGTACGCTTTTGGTTTTTTAAGGGTGAAAACCACCCCTAATTGTAAAAAATTATAAAATAACATTTTAAACTTTAATATTGTCAACATTTGCTTCTTATTAGTTACATAATGATTGTTTTGTGCTTTAAGATATAATATCACAATATTTCAACCCTTAAAACCACCCTTGTTGGAGCTATATATGAAAAGTTTACTTATACTAAAAGAATAATTTCGGCTTGCATCAATTTACATAAAAATTTGGGGTTAGAATAACATTACCCTGTACTTCATATTCTATATCATGCTCAACGGCGTTGATTATTTTTAGGGGTGTAAACTACCCTTATTGTCAAAAATTATATAAAAACATTGTAAACTTTAATATAGGTAAAATTTGGTTTTGACTGGTTAAATACTGATTGTTTTATACTTTAGGATATAATATCATAATTAGACTTAGGTAAATATGCAAATAAAAGGGTATGAAATATGCGCATAAATATGCAGTATTTTACTCAAAAATATGCAAGTTTTTCTAGAAAATATGCATGTAATAAAAAAATATTTACAACATTCTTTAATTTTACAAAAATATTTAAAATATCTTCACATGTTGTTCTGAAGCTATTTCCTTGTGGCATTTTTATGATTAATTATTTATATGGAAAATAAGCCACAATTAAAATGAAAAAAATAATTTTATTAACGCTTCGACGCCCAAATTTATATTTCCCATATAAATAATTAATCATATCTTCACATGTTGTATTAATCAACATGTGTATGTATTTTATACATTAAGCTTATGTAATTAAATATTTAAGTATTTTAACAAATAAATGATATTATTTCGAATTGTGGTAATAACAAAATTATCAAATGCTGTTTTTTTTTTCTAACAGAAACATATTATGGCTTCTATCTGAGTACATAGAAAAACCTCTTTCGACATGTAACTGGGACGTTTTTCAAATTCACCTTCATAGTTGGCGCTAAATTAAGTGGTTCGGAAACTGTCCAAGATACTACTTGAACCACTTCAGAAAGAACCTGGTAACCACTGTTTTTCCATGATTGTTGGAAAATGTTTAAAAAGTTTTCTTTCCAATATGTATTACTTTTAAGGTGATACAGTAGCGATCAACAGGTAGCCAAAACGCGTTCCAAGATTGCGGCTCTAATTTTGAATATTTTTTCGAGATATTTGGCACACATATTCGTAATATAATAAAGAACGACGGTACAGAGCCCAATTTGAAAAATATGTTAATATGTGGAAATAACTCTGTAATTAAATACAATATTAAAAAAACGAGCATGTACCGCCATTAAGAAGAACAAAAAAATACATTTTCTTCAAATAAACTTTTTTATCCGATGCCTAGATTTTGTGTCATTTTGGAACTACTAATGAAATAAAAAGATTTAGTAGTTCCAAAATGACACAAAATCTAGGCATCGGATAAAAAATTTTATTTGAAGAAAGTGTATATTCTTGTTCTTCTTAATGGCGGTAGAGGCTCGTTTTTTTAATATTGTATTTAATTACAGAGTAATTTCCACATATTAATATATTTTTCAAATTAGGCTCTGTACCGCCATTCTTTATTATATTACGAATACGTGTGCCAAATATCTCGACAAAATATTCAAAATTACAGCCGCAATCTTGGAACGCGTTTTCGCTACCTGTTGATCGCTACTGTTTCCTCTTAACGCTTTGACACAATAATGATTCAAATCCTTTTATTAAAAATGTACTGTCTAACAATGATAATTCGAAGGAATCCAATTGGGTAATAGTTTTCTGAACGAAACTAGAGTTTGATTTTATGAATGACACTGAACACAGGTGTTCACGGCTTATTTTACAACCAAAGTGAAAAGGACCGTCAAACTAAAAATTTTTACCTAGTGATATAAACTGGCAGATTTTGGAACCCTTGTATCAAGGACAAAACGTGACAAAATTATGTATAAGCCCCTATCTTTTATTAGTTCCGATATCAAAAATTTGAATACCAAGAGATTATAAAACAAAACTAAATATTGAGATTTCCATGCTATTTGTTACATGAATATAAAAATAATATATTGACAACCAAAATTTCAAATTATATGCACTTTATGCACATTTAGATAAAAATATGCAAAATTGGATATTTTTGCATCTTTTATGCGCATAATATGCAAAATATGCAATTAGCATATTTGCCTAAGCCTAATCATAATATTTCAACCCTTAAAACCACCCTTAATATCATTGCAATTTTTATAAGTAGACAATTTAATAGATCTATACAGAAAAAAAAGTAGAATTAAAGATTAATTACAAAAACATTTATTTAAACAAAAATACGAATTTACAAATATATAAAAATACACATACAAATAGTTTTTACATAGGTTTTTATATAGGTACATTGAAAATGCTCTATAAGGGGACCATTCGAATTTTTCGAAAAAAAAATATTGTGGCTTATTTCCCATTATAAATAGTTAAAATTTTAAAAATGCCACAAGAAAATAGCTTCAGAACAACATAAAAAAAAATAGTTCTTTAAACATAGCTCCTTCATTATTGGCGATAAAAAGTTTTCTTAATAACAGTTTTGTAGGATTTTTTAAGAGTAATAAGACTGTGTAAATTAAATTCCGTAAGATTTCTTAATTTTTAATTGAGGTGGGTTTAAATGGTTCGAATAAGGGGATGTTTGCTCGTAAATAGATGTTTTAAAAAGCTATATCTCGCTAACTGTTTAATATAATGAAAATCTATGCAAAAGTAAATTTTAGCTGTTAAAAAAGCTACAATTTAGTGGTCTATCATTATTTCGTATCTCCAGTATTTTCGGAGATATTTTGAAGAAAATGATAAAAAATGCAAAATTGCAAAAAATCAATTTTCCTTTATACTCATTTTTTTTTAAATTAGGCCTTTTAAATAGGGCAAACTTCTTGGGTGTATTGATAATATAAATATAAAAGGAATTACAGAAAGGCGAAGACCAATTTTTAGTTACAAGGGCAATTAGGGGGTTGTTTTTACTGTTTTTTTTTTCGTAGAGGAAAACAGCTACCGGACAGACTTTTCTTTTTATCATAAGTTGCTCAATTTTTATGCTAGAAACTTTTTATTATTGTTTTTGAAAGAACTTATTGTATACTTGAAAAAACATTATGGAAGTTTTTCTGGAAAAATGCAAACTTTTCCCGCTATTTGGCTTTGATTATTTCAAATTATGCATTTGACGAAAAAAGCTAACCTTTAACATGCCGTATCTCGGTTTGTATTGGTCGTAAAAATATTATAGAAAAACAGTTTCGTTTGTGTTACTAAAAGATACAATTTTGATATCCACAGTTTTTTTGATTAAATGCATATTTTTCGAGTTATTCTCAAAAAAACGCTCTAAAAAATCGATTATTCCGTTGAAAAACTGTTACATTCAATCACGAATAACTCGAAAAATATTAGTTTTACGAAGAAAATTTAAAAAATATTTTTTTCTTAAAATCACTGTTTACATCGATTTACATGGTTAAATTGTAATAAAAAATTCCCACCCCGAGATGGGGTGGCAACTACCTTCAAGATTTTAGCGTACAGCAGCATGATATAGAAAATGATCCTTGGACTATTTCCTACCTTCTGTGAAAATTTCAAGTTAATCCATGCTGGACGAAAAAATTGCGAGCCAAAATGCTTATTTCCTCGACCGACTATGGCGGTTTTATGACAACACTGCTATATTATGCAATTCTTCAGTTCCAAATGCAGTTAATTCTTGTTACTGATCCAAAAAAACTATACTCATCAAGATATTTTATTGATTATAGAGGTATTAATCATGATGTGTCACTGGTTGACTGGGCTTCCGTCCTGTCGTTACCAAATGTACAGGAAAACTGGAATATTTTTCATGAACAATGTAGCAACATCATAAAAAAGAATACAAGCTCAAGGCTTATAACTACATTTCCTTCTAAACCCTGGATTAATTGGGATATTCAAAGATTGATTAAGAGAAAGAAAGCTCTTTGGCAAAAGTATCAAAGATCGCGTTTGGAGAATGATTTTGTTACGCATAGGAATGTTGCCAATCTATTGAAAACAAAAATTTGCAATGATAGGAGAAACTATGAAAAAAATATTATAGACAGCAATAATCCAAAGAAGTTTTATAAGTATATTAGAACTTCCATAAACACAAAAGTTTCTGTTCCTCAATTAAAAACAGACTCAGGTGATATTACAAATGATGATTTGAAAGTGGCTACAACTTTTGCTAGGAGCTTTTACGGATCTTTTACTTTAGAACCTGATGGCCCGCTCTTAGACTTACATTATGAACCCGTAAATCATAGTTCTATTACCTCAGTAGAATTTTCTCCTGATGATATTTTTAAAAAACTTAAAGAACTTGACACCAACAAATCTCCAGGACCAGATAATCTTTCTCCTACTTTCTTGAAATCATGTGCAAATGCTCTGAAATATCCACTCCATTTGCTTATGGAACAATCATTCCACTCTGCTACTCTGCCACTTATTTGGAAAGAAGCACGGGTGAAACCAATCTTTAAGAAAGGAGATAAACTCGACCCCAAAAATTATAGGCCTGTTAGTCTCACTCCAGTTATATCCAAAGTTATGGAATCAATTATTGTGGATAATTTACACATATTTTTGAACTAGCATCAAATAATCCCGAACGAACAACATGGCTTTACCAGTGGAAGATCGGTTGTTACCAACTTGTTGTGTTGCCTAAATGACTGGACTGCCGAAATAGATATGGGACAGGATATTGATATTATCTACTTAGATTTTAGCAAGGCTTTCGATAAAGTTCCAAGGGAAAGGCTTTTGAAAAAATTAAACAGGATTGGAATTCGCGGGCAACTGTTAAACTGGATTTCAGCCTTCTTAAGTGAAAGAAAATTTTCAGTAAGGATACAGTCTTCAAGTAGCCCCCTATATGACGTGATAAGTGGAGTCCCCCAAGGATCTCTTTTAGGGCCACTACTGTTTAATATATTTACATCGGAGCTAAAATACATCATTTCATCAAAGTCTTCGGTTTATGCGGATGACACAAAGCTGTACAACAATCCTAAAATAAACTCTCAGTGTTTGCAAAAAGACTTGGACAGCATTTCTCGATGGTGTACTGACTGGTTGCTACCGCTTAATATAGAAAAATATGTCGTTCTTCATCTCGGCAAGAATAACCCTCGGTTAAATTATTTTATTAACGGCACCGTTTTAAAAAAGACCGATTATCACTCTGATCTCGGCGTGTTGATAGACTCACAATTGTCCTGGACTCCTCAAACGTTGCAACAGTGTAATAAAGCCAATCGCATGGTATACCTTATTAGTAAAGTTTTTTCGTCCTGTGACAGTCGAACCTTAGCAAAATTTTATAAAACTTATGTGAGACCTATATTAGAATTTGCTAATTCAGTGTGGTGCCCGGTTCTTCAGCGTGACGTAAATATGCTGGAAAATGTACAGCGACGAGTAACACGGATCCCGTATTCATTGGTGCGTCCCTCATATGAAGATCGTTTAAGGATCATGGATTTAGTTCCATTATCCGCCCGCAGACTTAGAGGTGACTTAATTACAACATTCAATTCATTTCATTACGAAACTTCTTCACTCAGAAATTTCTTTACAATAAATACAGATGAGCGGTTAAGAGGCCATCCCAGAAAGCTAAGAAGAGAACTCTGCAGAACCAACATCAGGTTAAACTTTTTATCAAATAGGGTTGTTTATGCTTGGAATTCATTACCGGCTTATGTCGCTATGGCGCCTAGTACAAATAGTTTTAAGAATAGACTCGATAATAATTGATTGTATTTTTAATTTAATTATATGTAAGTCAGCATAAGTGTAAAACAGCTAAGTACCAAAATTTGTTTAGCTTTTAGAGTATAATAGGATTCTAATCCTCTATTCTTATTGAATGTTAATAATAATAATAATAATAATATTATGTTGAAATTGTTATTGGAATTTCATCCTGAAATTGAACTCATCGAATTAACCGCGATATTAATTTGTAAACCGCCCACGGTTGTTGTAAATGAGATATTCATTATTATTCAATTCATAGGAGATTCTGACCAATAGAAAGCTACAGAAATCTAAATTAAATTGATAATTTTTGATAATTTCCCGTCGTCAAGTATATTACGTCAGATGCCCTTCGTTGCTACGAAAAAATACATTCAGTGACATTAATGACAATTAATGTTTTAAAAATTATAAAAGTGATGACTTTCAAGCGTGAAATATTTATAACAACTGTGTTTAGTTGTAGTAATTTTGTACTTACATAAATAAAGTACAATACAATTTTGGTTTTGAACAGTTTTATTCATGAAATAATGGCAACAAATTGCACTCTATCTCTAAAATTATTATAGAATTTTAGAGCTCTTGTGCAATTACTACTGATAATTTAATTAGCTAAAATGGATTTCTCTGGAGAGATCGGAGGGTTATTTTTTTTGTTTTAGAAATGGGAAACTTTTTAAATTTGTTGAAGTACTAGTAATTCGTGTAATTTACGTAAAGAAATTAAAAGCCCTCAGAAGCAGGAGCTTTTAGCCTAGTAACGGTTGTAAAGGTTAAAATATAATATTTCTTTTTGATTTCAAATTCTGTGGCACTCTGATAATTAGTGTAATTTATACAAGAATAAAAATCCGTTAAACTTGGTAAAAATTAGTGGTCCACACAATATTACAGCTACAAAATAGCTCAAATATGAATATTACTTGAGGCGCAAAAATGTATTTTTGTTTTGACATAAAATAACATTATAATTTATTGTAAAAGTTTTTTTATAATATTTTCTAAATTTAAGGTAAAACGTGCCACAAAAGAGTACCTTTCAGTTTTGTAGTTTAAGGCTCTTGTGTGGCGTGTTTTAATTCAAAATATAAAATTATAATCTTATTTTCCATCGAAATGAAAATACATTTTTGCAACACGTAATATTGGATAATATTGTAATAGTTGAAATATTGTGTTCCCCACTCATTTTTACAGCGTTTATCGGTTTTTTATTCTTATGTTAGAAGGGTTTCAAAGTTTTTTTTTTTAAATAAACGTTTGAACTTGAATGTAATTTTTTTCGATTACACGTCAGCGTTATAAACTACTAAACCATTATCGCCGAAATGGTACAGACCTTACCTTAAACTTGTGATGGGGTAATCCGATTCCATATCCCAACCATCCCAATATTTTTTTAATACCTTTTTGGTTCCATCGAATGGACACTAATTTTTTCTATTCGGAAAAATTAAAAAATATATACAGGGTGTAACAAAAATACAGGTCATAAATTAAACCACATATTCTGGGACCAAAAGTAGTTCGAATGAACTTAACTGACCTTAGTACAAATATGCACACAAAAGAAGTTACAGCCCTTTGAAGTTACAAAATGAAAATCAATTTTTTTGAATAGGTATATCGAAAACTATTAGAGATTTTTTTGTTGAAAATGGACACGTGGCATTCTTATGGAAAGAACATCTTAAAGAAAAATTATAGTAGAATTTGTGGGGTTTTGTTCCATTAAACCCCCCCAAACTTTTGTGTACGTTCCAAATATATTATTATTGTGATGCCATTAGTTAAAATCAATATTTCTAAAACTTTTTTGCCTCTTAGTATTTTTTCGATAAGGCAGTTTTGAGGCTTTCTTTTTAAATATGTTTACATAAAAATTTTATGAGGGTTTTGTTCTTTTAAACCGCCCAAATGTTTGTGTACGTTCCAATTAAACTATTACTGCGGAACCATTAGTTAAACACAGTGTTTTTAAAAGTTTTTTGCCTCTTTGTATTTTTTTGATAAAGCATCTTTTATCGAGATGTGGCTTCTTTTTTAATATGGTTCAAAATATACTTAAAAATGTAAATCATAAATAAATTTTCATATTATTACCAAGTCTCCATAATCGTACTTTACCATATACAAATATGTGGTGGATTTGACAAATATTGAACTATCTCGATAAAAACTGACTTTTGGAAAAAGTACTAAGAGACAAAAAAGTTTTTAAAAACTATTGTTTAACTAATGGCGCTACAATAATATTTAAATTGGAACGTACACAAAAGTTTGGGGGGGTTTAAATGAACCAAACCCCCCTAAAATTTTTATGGGGTGTTCAAATTTCATTATAATTTTTTCTTAAAATACTACTGCCATAAGAATACCACATGTCCATTTTCAATAAAATCTCTAAACGTTTTCGATATATTGGAAAAATTCGATTTTCATTTTGTAACTTCAAAGGGCTGTAACTTTTTTTCCGTGCACATTTGTACTAAGGTAAGTTACGTTCAATCGAACTATTTTTGGTCCCAGAATATGCCATTAAATTTATGACCTGTATTTTTGTTACACCCTGTATATTGGAATACATAGATCACAAGTTTAGCGTCGTAACAACTGGACCGTTTCGGTAATAATGGTTAAATGGATTATAATTGTGATCACTAAACACTTGAAAGGTATGGCGAAGTATAGAAATAATGTCTAATACACGTAAGGTTATATATTTATGATATCCGAAGGTATACATATGGGATTTCATGAGCTTGAAATACCGTTGTTCTCATAGAAAATTTATTTGATAACAGTTATGGAGCCCACAACGTTAAAATTCGAATTTTTACTTGTATGAGGTAATACCGTTAGACGCATTTGGAGTGTTTCTACAAACTCTCAATTACTGATGTAATTCGTACTTGGAAATTTTGGGTAATTGTCGAGAAACCAAAAATATAAAGTTAAATTTTTCAGTTTTTTTGGGTGTACTGGGTCGTGTGTATGTCTGATGCTGACCACTTAGGCACCGTTTGAAATCCTAACTCAAGCGCGACCGCTTTTTGGTGTATTTGTAGTATTCCTATCTCTCTTCAAACCTTAAGATATACTCACCCACGACTTCCACGGAGGTGGGGAAGAGTTACTTTAAAATCTCAAATAAGAATCCCAATTTTTTATTGCAGATTTGGATTCCTTACGTAAAAATAATTAAGTAATTTTTATTCGAGACATTTTTTCGAATTATGGATAGATTGCGCTATAAATGAAAAACGATTTTTTGACATGGAAAATTGCTCCAAAAAATAAAAAATGGCTCCACTCAAATGGAAAAGTTAACTTAACTTTTTTTTTGCTTTTATGACCTAATCTTCACAACCCAATATGTCCCCATGACGTTTTAGTAACTGCAAATTTAGCATCAAAGGCTCTTCTGTTATCAGAAAATAAATTACCTTTAAAATATGTATTGTTTGTTTTTGATTGGTATCTACCACTGGCGAAGCGTCCATGTAACCACTGTTACCATTGGTAACAGTTAAAAATCTTGCAAATAAATATTTTAAGGCGATGAATAATTCCATTTATCTATATTTGTACCAATAGAAATATATTATTATATTATGTGTTAATAGTACCTAATCCAGTAAATAGCCAACTACTCGTAGACACACGAAAATATTGGCGAGTTTATGTGACTCAGTTGCCCTCTGTTACCAGTCTCATTTGTGGTTACAATGAATGGTTATCTCGCTGTCGCTCGGGCGGTTCGGAACCGGCTAGTGTATGAAAATTTTGAAGGAGCGACGGGCGTAAGCGCGCTGTGTATATCAGTAGGGCTGTTACCAGATTTAAATTTGGTTACAATACCTATACAAAGTGTGCATGCAGTTCACCATGGATGAGTGTCGCTGTGTAATCGCTCAATTACTTGAAAAGTAATTCTGATTAAAGAAAAAAAATGAGATTATTGAAAATGAAAGACCTATTTTAAAAAATTTAAAAAAGGAATCAAAAAAGTAGTTAAATATTTTAAATTTAGTTGGTACAGTGAAAATCCTTGGTTATGTGGTTGCAAGAAAAATAGACTGTATTATTGGTCAGGTCTTCTGATTTCTACAGAAAAATGGGTGGACCAGGTTTACGATTTAAATAGTTCTAGAGTTCTAAAAAAGAGACATGAAATTTCTCCGTTACCTACATGTAAGATATATACCGACATATATACCCAATTTGATTCAGTTTGGCAAAAGAAGAATCGAAAGTTCTCTTAACCAAGCTTTTAAAGCAAATATTGTTAAACATAATGAGTTTGTTAAAAAAATGGATAGGTATATCCTTAGCGCACTTATAATAGATACCGTATGTTTTTTGGCCAAACAAGAATTAGCGTTTCGTGGTCATTTTGAGGGCGACGGCTCTGACATTCGAGGCAATTACAGGGAATTGTTAACATTAATTGTCAAAAAAGATCAAACATTTTGCCAACATCTAGAAACATCAACTGTTTTTTCGGGAGTTTCAAGTGATATACAAAATGATATTATTGAAACTTTTTATACATTTAGCCATATATTCATTTTTCTAAATAAGATTTTTTGCATCTGGTTTTGGTAACACTTTAGAAAAAGTCACGCGTCGCCACTGGTATCTACTATAATATAATAACTGAATATCGGCTATAGAACAAAAAAAACTGTAATGATAAAAGTTTGTGTAATCGTGTAATGGAAAAATAGGTTATATACAAAAATATTATGGACGGTCAGTTGTGACAAAACAATATAGACAAAAACAGTTATTGTTTGTAGTACATAAACTTTATATAATCAATTTTCGATTACGAGTATTGCCGAAGCATGAATCACAAAGTATATAAAAAATATAAAAATAATCATGTTGATTGTTTTAGCTACTCAAAGAAGTCATAAAATATTAATAAATGTTGGGATTTGGTAGGTATAAAATATTCCATAAACATGGCTTATGTAGTAGTAGTCCATTCTTTAACGGTTTTTGCTCTAAATTTTAAAGAACCGCTTGGATTGACATGAAATTTGACATAAGTATAGCTTACATGTCAAAGAAAAAAAGTGATATTGTGCCGATGTGTGATTTGCCCTGGGGGTGACTTTCACCCCCTTTTGGGGGTGAAAAAATATATGTCCAAAATAAGTCCGGAAATGAGTAAACTGACTAATTTTAAGTAGCTTTTGTTCTATAGAGCTTTTTCGCCAAGTCAACATTTTTCGAGTTATTTGCGAGTGAATATGTTCATTTTTCAACAAAATAACCACATTTTTAGACGGTTTTTCGCAAATAACTCAAAAAGTAAGTATTTTGTCGAAAAAGCGTTCCTAGCAAAAATATAGCCCATAAAAAATAAAAAAAATGGTGTACGCGTTAGGTCTCTGGATCTCGTAGAACCAGAGTTATAGCCAATGAAAAATATATTCATATTCACCAAATTTCAAATAGAATATTTTTACGGGAAATATCCAAAAAATTAAGCACTTTTTGGGGAAAACCCATTATAACTTTTTTAAAGTGTTTAAAAAAAGCTTTATTTCTGTTTTTACTAGAAGCTTCTAGCATTAAATTTAGGCAAGCTTCGTTCAAAATAAAGATGGTCCCTTTTGTTTTTGCAAAAAAAAATCGGGAAAACCACCCCCTAATTAGCAATTTAAATGAAATTAATTGTTACCGCTCCACAAGTTATTTTACTTATGTTGTGTTTATATGATCTGTAAGTTTCATCGATTCAAAGTGCTTATTTTTGAAAAAATTTGGTTTCAAAATAAAAATTTTAAAAATTGAAATTTTGAAATCTATTTTTTTTTCAAAATAACTTAAAAATTGTTAGAGATATCAAAAATCTCGAAAAACATGAAAAGTCAGTTTTGCTTTTCTGAATATCATGTATTTTTTATTTTTCTGTTAGACAAAAATTGATTAAGATTTGGTGTTTCTAAATTTGCATACATTCGTGATCAGTGACTCGTTCAACCCCTTTTAACTACAGTCTTTTCAATAATAAGGACTTTGAACCGATGAAACTTACAGATCATATAAACAATATATACACGAGTCAAGAAACTTGTGAAGTCGTAACGGTTAAGTTCATTTAAGATACTAATTAGGGGGTAACTTTCTCGATTTTTTACCAAAACCAAAAGGGACTAACTTTATTTTGAGCGTAACTTGTTTAATTTTGACGCTAGAAATTGTTTTTTTAAAACAAAAATGAAGCTTTTTTTAAACACTTTCAATAAGTTGAAATGAGTTTTCCCCAAAATGTGCTTCATTTTTGGTTATTTCACGTTAAATTATTGCATTTGGAATTTGACGAATATGAACCTATTTTTAATTAGCTATAACTCTGCTTCTACTAGGTGTAGAGACGTGATAGATACACCGTTTTTTAAAATTTTTTACAGGCTATATTTTTCCTAAGAACGTTTTTTCGACAAAATATTTACTATTTGAGTTATTTGCGAAAAACTTTCTAAAAGCGTGGTTATTTGAAAAAATTAACATATTCACTGCCAAATAACTCGAAAAGTATTGACTTAGTGAAAAAACTCTATAAAACAAAAGTTACTTAAAATTAGTCAGTTTATCCATTTCCGGACTTACTTTGGACGAATATTTTTTCACCACCAAGAGGGGGTGAAAACCACCCCCGGGGTAAAAGCACATATCAGCAAAATATCACTTTTTTTCTTTGACTTGTTAGCTATGTGTTTGCCAAATTTCATGTCAATCTAAGCGGTTCTTTAAAATTTAGAGGTTTTGCAATATTTTACCGTTAAAGAACGGACTATAGAAGCTTATGCAGTAGACGATTTTAGATTATGGAAGGGGAGCCCAAGCTGGGATTTTTGCAGTTACTCGAGCGCGTCAGATTATCATATGGGGAAAAACCTGATACCCTGCAGATGTAGCTATACCATATTTTGGGTCTTAACACAGGGGAGTTCGTTAAGGGGGCCGAAAAAAAAATCTATCCTTAAAAAACTAGAAATGGTCAGATTAAGATAAAGTAAGTTAAGTACATGCAAAAGAGTGTATATTTTAAAAATCTGACGATTTGAGCTGGGCGTAAGGAAATGGGAGTCCTTAAGTTTTACAAGAAAAAAGCGAATATTTCGCGAAATGAATGACAGATCGAAAAACTAAAAAATATGTGCTCAATATTTTTTAAAAATCTATCGAATGTCACCAAACACAACTTCCCACGGAGAGGAGTGGGGGTAAATTTAATATTGTAAATACGAATCCCGCGATATTTCGCAAAATGAACATCACATCGAAAAACTGTAACATACACTTATTCAATATTTTTCAAAAATCTGTCGAATGGCACCAAACACGACCCCCTACGGAGGTGGTACTTTAAAATTTTAAATAGGAGCCCACATTTTTTATTGCAGATTTGGATTCTTTACGTAAAAATAAGTAACTTTTATTCGAAACATTTTTTCGAATTATAGATAGATGGCGTTATAGTCTGAAAAAGCGATTGTTGAAAATGAAAAATTAATTTAAAAGATGGCAAGCGCCCACTAAAATGGAAAACTTTACTTAACTTTTTTTGGTTTAAGGACCTGCTCTCCACAACCCAATAGGTCCCAATAACGCTCGAGTGACTGCACATTTAGCATACTTTGCTCCCCTACTATTAGTAAAATTTGTGAAAAATTTCATAAGAAGTGCATAAGTAGTATCTTAAACCTGGATCATGAAGGTTAACATGATGAACAAATTAGAAGCCTTCGAGATGTGGTCATATCGTTGAATGCTCAGAATATCTTGGGTTTAACGCATTTTAAACAGAGTAGGTCAAGGCGAAGGTAACTTAATAAAGATGATAAAAAAGAGAAAACTTGAATATCTAAGGAATATGATGATAGGTAGCAGATACAGGATGCTGCAGATAACACTCAACGCAAAGATCGACGGAAAAAGAGGAATTGGTCGGAAGAAATATTCATGGCTCCGAAACTTCGTCAATGGACGGTTTATCAGCAGATGAATTAGTACACGCCGCGCAAGATCGAGAATGATATCGGCAAATTGTCATGGAAGCTACCCACGCCTAACATTTGGGCACGGTACTTAAAGAAAAAGAAGACATAAGTAGTGGAACAGTAAAATAATTTCTAACCAAACATTATAGATCAGTAGGTACATTACATAATAGAAGTTCTGATCAAAGCAGGGAATATTACTAATTTAAAAAATATCACAGGGTCACATTTCAGATAAAGAAATATAAGGTCTTTTCTTTGAATACAACCAATATACAGTTGGTCCCTTTGATTGACATAATATCAACGAAAGAGTATCCTCAATTTTTGCTTTTATCGTGTAGAAATGCAAAGTTTGCATGCATTTGTGTGATATATTGAATTAGAAAATTGTGTGATGAAATTATATAGAATGACCTTTTTCTTCTTCTTTTGGCACGACCAGGATTACTCCTGTTTGTCTGCATCTTATTTTATTTTAGTTGTTGTTGACTGTACATTGTCTTTTCACCGTTTCGGCGACCTTCCAACGGGGTTCTGCTATAAATACGGCTTGTTGTTTTTAAAGATGTTCGCTAATCTGTCATTCCTTTTACATGTTCATTCCACTAAAGTCCGTTCCAGCCAAGATCATTTGTTTCCAATGATCTTGGCCATTTTTAGAGCATAACTTCTGCCTTCCTCTCGAGCGTATCTAGTATAGCTGCTCTAACAGTGATAGCTAATATTTTGCTCTTTCTCTTTGCCACCTATAGCCTTTTTTAAAATGTGATCACATTGTTGAGTTTCTTTAAAAGTAGTAACTTTTCTGTTAGCGATAATTTTTCAATATGTTTTTACATTGTCTCGCATTTTTTCATTGTCGTTGCCAATTAAGTTACTTTTGCGTACTGCACAAATTTTCCTATATCTATAACCTTACTGGCAAAGTTTATATTCTCTTTTTTTTTTCATCTAAATGTAAGTTTGATGTCAACTTTAATATAACATTTTCCTTAAAGTTCTGGGATTTGAAGAGATCGATTATAATATAATCATTTTACATTTTTCAGTAACATATAATCAGACATTAACATCGCATTAGAATTCTCCAAAATATTCTTCTACGCCAATGAATAATGTAAGGAGATAGTCAATTTCCATCTACCTCTTTTCGAGCATGATATCTTCGAATATAAGTCGAAAACGCGAATAAGAGCAGTTTATAAAAAGCAAATTGGTTTTGATGAGACCTGCACCAACCGATACTGACTGACATCCAATGTAATTATCTAGAGAAAATTGAGAAGCTCGTACAAAAATAACATAAATTCTGAACCAGCTCGGTTTCCTTTATATTATATTATAACGAATTTTATAATAAAGAAATGAGTAAAGGCTAACGATGGAAGTTCTAGATCACATCGGTTATATGTAAAAAGCAAACTCGAATGTTTCTTTAATGACAAAAATGAGTTAGTACACTTATTTATAATACATATTACGCCAAGATATTTAAAATTTTAATGAACGTAATGAGTTATTAGAAAAAGGAGATAAAATAATTTTGTATATTAAATACCTAGCATTTAATGATGGTCATTAAGAAGCGAGTATGAGGGATAAGAAACGAGCCGCCTAGTGGCGAGTTTCGTATAGAGTACGAGCTTCATAATGATAATTAAATGCAAGTTGTATACACGATTTTTTATATGATCATTCACAACAAAAACTATGTTCAAATTTATTAATTTTGTACCGCAAACAAATTAAGTAGTTTGTCAGTTTGACAATTTGTTTACATATTGAGAACCATCAAATCGTATGTATTTGACTCGCTATTGGTCACTTCGCGTCTGCCGCCTTCATCGCAAATGCCATATCGCGATTCTATTGGTTAAAAATCTGTATCGTAATGAAAATCTGTATCATAACGGAGTTCATTATGATACAGTTACAGGTAGTGAAATCATAATTGATATATTATAGTATGAGAATAGAAAATAATTATTTATGATATAAGTGTTAAAAGTACACGTTTAAGGCACGCATGCGAAAGTTTGCAGAATGAGCGATAGCGAGTCGTGCAATTCACATGAGTGCCTTAAAAATGTACTTTTTAACACGCATATCATATAATATTTTTTCTACAAACATAATTACAGGACAATATCTACAAAATCTTTTAATTGAACTTGACTGACATTTCATTTTTATATGTTTTTGACATTACATCAAAATTGCCTATACGGTTAATACGAACTGCAGTGCCTTAAAAATATTTTAAAGCACTAGTACCTTAATGTAGCATTTTTAGCGCTCGTATGGAATGCTAAAAATTTCATTTTTAACAC